>NC_091764.1:53349709-53651180 GCF_029378745.1 Bos indicus | reverse complement strand
AGCTTTAGCATCATTCCTTCCAAAGAAATCCCAGGGCTGATCTCCTTCAGAATGAACTGGTTGGATCTCCTTGCAGTCCAAGGGACACTCAAGAGTCTTTTCCAACACCACAGTTCAAAAGCATCAATTATTCTGTGCTCAGCTTTCTTCACAGTCCAACTCTCACACCCATACATGACCACAGGAAAAACCATAGCCTTGACTAGACGAACCTTTGTTGGCAAAGTAATGTCTCTGCTTTTCAATATGCTATCTAGGTTGGTCATAACTTTTCTTCTAAGGAGTAAGCGTCTTTTAATTTCATGGCTGCAGTCACCATCTGTAGTGATTTTGGAGCCCGGAAAAATAAAGTCTGACACTGTTTCCACTGTTTCCCCATCTATTTCCCATGAAGTGGTGGGACCGGATGCCATGATCTTCGTTTTCTGAATGTTGAGCTTTAAGCCAACTTTTTCACTCTCCACTTTCACTTTCATCCAGAGGCTTTTGAGTTCCTCTTCACTTTCTGCCATAAGGGTGGTGTCATCTGCATATCTGAGGTTATTGATATTTCTCCCAGCAATCTTGATTCCAGTTTGTGTTTCTTCCAGTCCAGCATTTCTCATGATGTACTCTGCATATAAGTTAAATAAACAGGGTGACAATATACAGCCTTGATGAACTCCTTTTCCTATTTGGAACCAGTCTGTTGTTCCATGTCCAGTTCTAACTGTTGCTTCCTGACCTGCATACAAATTTCTCAAGAGGCAGGTCAGGTGGTCTGGTATTCCCATCTCTTGAAGAATTTTCCACAGTTGATTGTGATCCACACAGTCAAAGGCTTTGGCATAGTCAATAAACCAGAAATAGATGTTTTTCTGGAACTCTCTTGCTTTTTTGATGATCCACCGGATGTTGGCAATTTGGTCTCTGGTTCCTCTGCCTTTTCTAAAACCAGCTTGAACATCAGGAAGTTCACAGTTCACATATTGCTGAAGCCTGGCTTGGAGAATTTTGAACATTACTTTACTAGCAGCCATGAAATTAAAAGATGCTTTGCTCCTTGAAAAAAAAAGCTATAACCAACCTAGACAGCATATTAAAAAGCAGGGACATTACTTTGCCAACAAAGCTCCTTCTAGTCAAAGCTATGGTTTTTCCAGTAGTCATGTATGAATATTAGAGTTGGATATAAGGAAAGCTGAGCACTGAAGAATTGATGATATTTAACCATGGTGTTGGTGAAGACTCTTGAGAGTCCCTTGGACTGAAAGGAGATCCAGCCAGTCCAACCTAAAGGAAATCAGTCCTGAATATTCATTGGAAGGACTGATGCTGAAGTTGAAGCTCTAATACTTCAGCCACCTGATGCGAAGAGCTAACTCATTTGAAAAGACCCTGATGCTGGAAAAGATTGAAGGCAGGAGGAGAAGTGGGCAATAGATGATGAGATGGTTGGATGGCATCACTGACTCGATGGACATGAGTTTGAGTAAGTTCCAGAAGTTGATAATGGTTAAGGAAGCCTGGCATGCTGCAGTCCATGGGGTTGCAAAGAATCAACACAACTGAGAGACTGAATGGAGAAGGCGATGGCACCCCCTCCAGTACTCTTGCCTGGAAAATCCCATGGACGGAGGAGCCTGATACGCTGCAGTCCATGGGGTCGCGAAGAGTTGGACACGACTGAGCGACTCACTTTCACTTTTCACTTTCATGCATTGGAGAAGAAAATGGCAACCCACTCCAGTGTTCTTGCCTGGAGAATCACAGGGAAGGGGGAGCCTGGTGGGCTGCCATCTATGGGGTCGCACAGAATTGGACACGACTGAAGTGACTTAGCAGCAGCAGCAGTGGCAGAGCGACTGAACTGTACTGAACTGGATTCTTATTCAAGGGGCTGCTAGTAAGTTATCATCACTTCTTCCTGAAAGTAGAGGGTGTTTTAGTCTGAATGTGGGGACTCTTGGTCTAGGCCCCAGGGTGTATTTTAAGTACATTCCCCTTGGATTTAGGAACTGTTATGACAATACTGATGCTGGCCCAAACTGTCATATTCCTGAAGCCTGTACTGAAAATTAGATCCAAACAATGATTCTGAAATATTCTGAGACAGTAAGTTGACTAGCCCTGAATTCTACAGTTTATTGTTCAGTCATTAAATTGTATTCTACTCTTTGTGACCCCTTGAACTGCAGCATGCCATGCTTTCCTATCCTTCACTGTCCCCTGGAGTTTTTCAAACTCATGTCCATTGATTTGCTGATGCCATCCAGCAATCTCTAAAGTTAATGGTGGTGATGGTTTAGTTGTTAAGTCATGTCTGACTCTTAGTGTCCCCATGGACTATAGCCTGCTACACTCCTCTGTCCATGGGATTCTCCAGGCAAGAATGTTGGAGTGGGTTGCCATTTCTTTCTCCAGAGAATCTTCCTGACCCAGGGATCGAACCCGGGTCTCCTGCCTTGCAGGCAGATTCTTTATCAATTGAGCTACAAAGGAAGACAAATAGATAATGAACTTGTATAATTAAAAGAAGAGACTTAGATAGAAACTGTCCCATATACAGGTATAGCTTGAAGATAATGCAGATTCAGTTCCAGACCACCTCAATAAAACAAGTATCACAATAAGGTGAGTTAAAAATGCAGCTATGGTCACTTTCCTGGTGATTGGGTCCCATGTTCCTAAAAATTGGGATTCCAGTGTGTCAAAGAGGGCTTCCCTGATAGCTCAGTTGGTTAGAATCTGCCTACAATGCAAGAGACCCTGGTTCAATCCCTGGGTCAGGAAGATCTGCTGGAGAAGGGATAGGCTACCCACTCTAGTATTCTTGGGCTTTCCTTGTGGCTCAGCTGGTAAAGAATCTGCCTTCAATGCAGAAGACCTGGGTTTAATCCCTGGATTGGGAAGATCCCCTGAAGAGAGGAAAGGCTACTCACTCCAGTATTCTGGCTTGGAGAATTCCATGGACTGTATAGTCCATGGGATTGCAAAGTGTCAGACATGACTGAGCGACTTTCACTTTCACAATGTGTCAAAGAGAGGGAACTGCTAGTTGAAACAATTTTCTCTTTGCGAAGAAGTGTGCATATAAAAATCATGTTTACATTGTACTGCAGTCTTAAGTGTACATTAGCATTGTCTAAAAAAAAACACATGCCTTAATTCAAAAATAGTTTATTGCCTAAAAATACTAACCATCCCATCTGAACCTTTAGTGAGTTTTAATCTTCTTGTTGGTGGAGGGTTTTACCTAAGTGTTGATGGCTGCTGACTGATCAGTTCAACTGAATGTTGGGTTGGCTGTGGCACTTCCTATAATAAGATGACAAAGAAGTTTGCTACATCAGTTGACGCTTCCATTCACCAATGATTTCTCAGTAGCATGTACTGCTGTTTGATAGCATTTTACCCATAGTTGAACTTCTTTTGAAATTGAAGTTAATGCTCTCAAAACCTGCCACTGGTTTATTGACTAATTTTATGTAATATTTTAAATTTTTGTAGTCATTTCAACAATATTCATAGCATCTTCACCAGAAGTAGATTTCATATTAAGAAAACACTTTCTTTGCTCATCTATAACAAGCAACTCCTCATTCATTCAAGTTTTATAAGATTGCAGCAATTCAGTCACATCCTCAGGCTCTACTTCTGATTGTAGTTCTCTTGCTATTTCTACCACGTCAGCACTTACTTCCACCACTGAAGTTTTGAACCTCTCCAAGTCATCCATCCAAACCAGGCTTCAACAATACATGAACCATGAATTTCCAGATGTTCAAGCTGGTTTCAGAAAAGGCAGAGGAACCAGAGATCAAACTGCCAACATCTGCTGGATCATCAAAAAAGCAAGAGAGTTTCAGAAAAAAACATCTATTTCTGCTTTATTGACTATGCCAAAGCCTTTGACTGTGTGGATCACAATAAACTGTGGAAAATTCTGAAAGAGATGGGAATACAAGACCACCGACCTACCTCTTGAGAAATTTATATGCAGGTCAGGAAATAACAGTTAGAACTGGACATGGAACACAGACTGCTTCCAAATAGGGGAAGGAGTACTTGAAGGCTGTATATTGTCACCTGCTTATTTAAATTCTATGCAGAGTACATCATGAGAAACGCTGGGCTGGAAGAAGCACAGCTGGAATCAAGATGGCCGAGAGAAGTATCAATAACCTCAGATATGCAGATGACACCACCTTTATGGCAGAAAGTGAAGAAGAACTAAAGAGCCTCTTGATGAAAATGAAAGTGGAGAGTGAAAACGTTGACTTAAAGCTCAACACTCAGAAAACGAAGATCATGGCATCTGGTCCCATCACTTCATGGCAAATAGATGGGAAAACAGTGGAAACAGTGGCAGACTTTATTTTGGGGGGCTTTAAAATCACTGCAGATGATGAGTGCAGCCATGAAATTAAAAGATGCTTACTCCTTGGAAGAAAAGTTATGACCAACCTAGACAACATATTAAAAAGCAGAGACATTACTTTGCCAACAAAGGTCTGTCTAGTCAAGGCTACGGTTTTTCCAGTGGTCACATATGGATATTAGAGTTGGACTATAAAACAAGCTGAATGCCGAAGAACTAATGCTTTTGAATTGTGATGTTAGAGAAGACTCTTGAGAGTCCCTTGGACTGTGAGGAGATCCAACCAGTCCATCATAAAGGAAATCAGTCCTGAATATTGATTGAAAGGACTGATGTTGAAGCTGAAACTCCAATACTTTGGCCATCTGATGCAAAGAACTGACTCATTTGAAAAGACCCTGATGCTGGGAAAGATTGAAAGTGGGAGAAGGGGATGACAAAGGATGAGATGGTTGTATGGCATCACTGACCCAATGGCCATGAGTTTGAGTAAACTCCAGGAGTTGTTGATGGACAGGGAGGCCCGGCGTGCTGCAGTCCATGGGGTCGCAAAGAATCGGACATGACTGAGTGACTGAACTGAACTGAACTGAACTGAAGTCATCCATGAAGGTTGGAACCTACTTCTTCCAAACTCCTCCTAATGTTGATACTTGGACTTCTTTCCATGATTCACAAATATCCTTAATCATACCTAGAAGGTTAAATCCTTTCCAGAAGGTTTTCAATTGAGTTTTCCCAGAGTCATTAGAGGAATCACTATGTATAGTAGCTATAGCCTTATGAAGTGCATTAAGTAAGACTTGAAGTTGAAATGACACCTTGATTCATTAGTTGCAGTACAGGTGTTGTGTTAGCCAGCAAGAAAACAACATTAATCTTGTACATTTCCATCAAAGCTCTTGGGTAACCAGGTACATTATCAATGAGCAGTAGTAATTGAAAGAAGCAGTGGGTCTCAACAGTGGGCTGAAAATATTCATAAACCATGTTGTAAACAGATGTGTAGTTATTATTATACTGGAAGAAGAGGCCATTCAGGACTTTCATAGCTCAGGAAGAGAAGTCAATACCTGGTTTCAGGGCTTCCAAGAGCAAACTGACTCTCTTGTCAGGGTCTAAGGCAACTTGTGATTGTATGTTGAAGTCAATGCTTATTTGCAGGACTTCCTGGAGGCTCCGACAGTAAAAAATCTGCCTGCAGTACAGAAGACAAGGGTTCAATCTCTGGGTTGAAAGATACCCTGGAGAAGGGAATGGCAACCTATTCCAGTATTCTTCACTGGAAATTTTCATGGACAAAGGAACCTGATGAGCTATAGTCCATAGAGTCACAAAGAGTCAGACATGACTGAGTGACTAACACTTTTGCAACAATGTTTATTTACCATTCTGCAAACCTTAGGGTTTTTAAATGACATATAACACGCCAAACAATTAAAATAATAATATCAACATTCTGTGATCACAGATCACCACAGAATAATGATCAAAAATTTGACGTATTGCAAGAATTACCAAAATGCGACATACAGAAGTGAGAAAATGCTGTTGGAAAATAGCATAAATAGGTTTCAATTAGTGAAAAATACAATATCTACAAAGTGCAATAAAGTTAAGTGTAGTAAAATGAGTTATGCCTGTATGGAATTCTGCTAGAAGCAGGGCAAATTTCTCAAAGGCAGTGGACTCAGAGGCTAAGAGCAAATACTAAAGTAAGACAAGCCATTGTTTTTAAATCAGCTTTGTCACTTGCTGATATTGTGACTCTTGGCATTTACTAAAACCTTACTAAACTTTAGTTTCCTTGTTTACAAATGTGGACTGTCATAACTGTCTCATGGGACTTAAAGGACCAAATGAAAGTACTTGAAGTACTTTAATCAGTGCCTGACACATGGTAACCATTATATATAAACATATATATGCATATATATTTAAAGTTTTAGATTTATTAATGAGAGTAAAGCATGGATTATTCATCCAAATAAGTTGCTTAGATATCAAATATTCATCTGATCCTTATCCTGTGTTTCATAAGTGTAATGGCAGACAGAGAGAGTAAAGTGAAATCTGAAAGAGCTCAGATCCTAAACTGACATTTTACAATTGCATGTGGTGTGACTTATTAATCCTTTTTTGTTGCTGTTCAGTTGCTAAGACATATCCTATTCTTTGTGACCCAATGGACTGCAGCATGACAGGCTCCTCTGTCTCCACTATCTCCTGGAGTTTTTCCAAATTCATGTCAAATGAATCAGTGATGCTATCCAACCATCTCATCCTCTGCCACCCCTCTCTCCCTCTGCCTTCAATCTTTCCCAGCATCAGGGTCTCTTCCAATGAGGCGACTATTTGCATCAGGTGGCCAAAGTACTGGAGCCTCAGCCTCTGCATCAGCCCTTCCAATTAATATTCCAGGTTGATTTCCTTTAGGATCGACTGGGTTGGTCTCTTTGCTGTCCAAGGGACTCTCAAGAGTCCTCTCCAGCATCACAATTCAAAAGCATCAATTCTTTGCTGCTCAGCCTTCTTCATGGTCCAATTCTCACATCTGTACGTGACTACTAGAAAAACCATAGCTTTGACTATATAGACCTTTGTTGACAAAGTAATAATCCTTAAATATTCTCATGTGATACCAAAAAAAATGTAATATCTACATCATTTAGAATTAATTGACTCTTACTTGTTATTTTTGTATACAATTCTCTATGAGGATACAGAACTTATCTAGTGATGGCTATTGAGTCAGCCTCACAGTAGTCTCTCTAGATGGCAACAGTTTCATAACTATAATGTTATTTTGTGCAGTGAAAAACAATTTATTGAAAATGAAGAAAAATTTAAATGATTCCTGTAAAGAAATTAAATTAATGTTAGGTACTAGAACACAGATGTTTTGTGTGCCATACCTATGCAACCATGTCATTAAACGCAACTCTCTAATTAACTGACATCTGTTTCTTGTTCAACTTTGAAATGATTCATTGAGACCATTTGCAGAAACAAGTAAATTTATACAGGAAAAAAAAAAAATGCTCCTGACCTTTTTTCTCCTTCTACTTCTTTCTACTTTATTAATGTTTTTTAAATTGACAGACTGACAATGATACAGAATTAAGACATATCTGGCACTCCAAAGTCTTTCTATCTTAGGTCTTAGCTTCAGATCCTGTAAAATAAAAGTTTCCATGATAAAATCAGAAACACTAAATAATATTAAGTCATGAAAAACAGGTTTCTATAACTTGGGATGATAATTAATTTTAGAAGTAAAGCAGAAGAGCTAATTTTAGACTGGCCCTGAAGCTCAGATTCTATTTACCAAAAATATTAATATTTAAATTTAATTAAACAAATATCATTGCACATATATCTATTAGAAAGATAGCTACATTGCAGTAAACCAGAAGAAAAACAAGGACTTTGAATAAGAGAATTATTCCAACTCTAATTCTGAAACTAACATTGTAACTTTGATAGTTAGCATCTCTGAATTCCATTTTGCTTACACATAAATGGTCATACTATTAAGAACAACATCAAGGGGTAGAGTGAAGAGTGACATACATGCTGTTTGAATCTGCCCCTGTGGTATATTACTCATAATAGATGCTTAATAAGTTATAATTTAAAATTTTATTACTTCTTTAGTACTTTAGAATATGCTTCTTACATGTTGGTAATTTCCCACATTAACCATCCATTTTATTATGATAAAAGCCAGAAAATTTGAATTGTTAGACTTTCATATTTAAGGATGGGTGTAAGTACTCAGGCAGTAAAAAAGATCTGTCTGCAATGCAGGAGACCCAGGTTTGATCCCTGGGTTGGGAAGATCCACTCCAGTATTCCTGCCCAGACAGTTCCATGGACAGAGGAGCCTGGTGGGCTACAGCTCAGAGAGTTGCAACGAGTGGTACTGAGTAATTAACACTTTCACTACCTCACTTTTTCATAAGTACTAGATGTCAGGCAGGAGCTCAGCCGAGCTGCAGAGAGCATTGTTGCCAGATTTAGAAATAGTTGATTAAAACAACAAGTCAAAAATAAAAGTAATAGTCAAGCCTTTGATCTCTTACTGCAATAGTATAATCAATGTCTAAACCAGACAAAGCACTGATTTCTCCCGTCCCCTCTTGCTTTCATTTCCCATCAAGAATGACATGGAGGTCAAAGGAGGTAGACAGTATAGATGTGTGGATGTCTGCTGTAGAGAAGGTCCCTGCAGTGGTATGAACCTAGGATGAGGAGGAGGAAAAACTAGGAGTAGAGATGTACTGAGTTCCGACTCAGAGTGAAGAAAACTGAATTTAGGTTTCCTCTTTATCCCTTCCCTGAATAAGGAGATTTCAGAACAGGAAGGCCTCTGCTCAGTATCCAGATAAAATGGACTCCAAATGAAGGTGTCTGAACTAAGAATGCAGATATGCATATGAGCAAGCCGGCCAGGAGTACCCAAGTCCTTGACTGCAACTCCCTTCAAAGACTGTATTTCATGGCTTGTCCACAAGCCAGGTGTGGAAAAGGAAGCCTTTTCCCTGTGAGGCTGCAGGTTAAGTCTTTGTGATTGCCAATGGTGGGGCCTGAAAAATCACAGATAGAATTTTGGCCTGGAGCTGGACTCTTCACTGTGCCTGGATCCTTCAATCAGGTAAATTCAAAGGATGCTTAGATATAGATTTGACAAAAGTGAAGAGGTGGTCTTATTTGGGTTGGGGTTGGGAGCAGTATTTTTCCTTTCAAACTCAGTTAAAGAACTAGCTAGTTGAGTCAATGTGGTAGAGGTGAAGCTTCTTGCATTTGAACCTGATCATCCTCAGTGCTGAATGAGATGGCAAGCAGTGTTACCACTGAAGCATTTATAGTTTAGGAGATTTCCATATCAAAGAAAATTGTATGTTAAATCTAGAATAAGGTCTTAAGTGCAGTATCATCAGAGGTATACACGTAGAATTTTATGATTCTGGATAGCTCTTTATAGTGTCATTTGGTGAGATTTATTTACTTTACTTTTTAATGTTAAAAATTCTTGGTTTAAAAACTTATTTACAAATGAGGATACATGATATATTTATATATTGTATTTAGGTCTCAGTGTAGTATAAACAAACTCATACATATTTTAAAGTTGTGATGTCATAGCAAAGATATGAATGTACCTCCATTTGCATGAAGCCATCATGAAGAAAAGTGAAAGTGAAAGTCACTCAGTTATTTCTGACTCTTTGCCACCCCATGGACTATACAGTCCATGGAATTCTCCAGGCCAGAATACTGGAGTGGGCAGCCTTTCCCTTCTCCAGGGGATCTTCCCAACCCAGAGATTGAACCCAGGTCTTCTGCATTGCAAGCAGATTCTTTACCAGCTGAGCCACAAGGGAAGCCATCATGAAGAAGTGGATCTTAAAGTTAAGAACAGAATAACTTCATACTGCAAATGTCAACTCAGGAAATGGTAGTTTTTAAATTAACTTTTTATCATGATTTAGATTCTTGTATGAATATTAACATTATCTTATTTGGAGATACTATATATTTTAAGATAAGTAAAAGTAATCTAAAAAAGGAAACAAAATGTCTCTTTTCTAAAAGAGCACAAGTTAAAATATATTGACATAATGTCAACAGGATATTCAATTTGCTGCACTTTTGCTGGGAAAACAAACAAACAAATGCTGATGATACAGAATGAATTTGGATTAAATAGCCACTGTCATGATAAGTTTAGTCTTGTTTCTTAATGTTTATATTTAGGAAACTGGTAGAAACACTGTCTTTGATCCTTAGTGAAATCTTTATGTAAAAGAGACACAAATCCCTAGCTGGTTTGCTATCTGAGCAAGATGAAACACTCCTCATATTGAATGATTTTATTGAGATCACTTCCCAGTGACATTAAAGTATATTTTTCCCTACATGTAAGAATATACACTTAAATATTAATTTTTCACATGTAAACCCATGGCTGATTCATATCAATGTATGGCAAAACCCACTACAATATTGTAAAGTAATTAGCCTCCAACTAAAATAAATTAAAAACATATATATGCTAATTTTTCTTTACTTTTAAATATATTTTTATTTTTTATTTTCTCCTCTGAAAATGAAAATTGGTCTCAAATCAAACACTATTGTGTTAAGACAGGTCCTCTCTGAGAGGCCAGCAGGAGGTACTGCTAAGAGAAGAGAGATCTTTCAGTATCATTATTTGTAGGTTTCATATTATGGTATCTATGGTCAACACCGAAATCAGATTGATTATATTCTTTGCAGCCAAAGATGGAGAAGCTCTATACAGTCAGCAAAAAAAAGACCAGGAGCTGACTGTGGCTCAGACCATGAACTCCTTATGGCCAAATTTAGACTTAAATTGAAGAAAGTAGGGAAAACCACTAGACCATTCAGGTATGACCTAAATCAAATCCCTTATGATTATACAGTGGAAGTGAGAAATAGATTTAAGGGCCTAGATCTGATAGACAGAGTGCCTGATGAACTATGGAATGAGGTTTGTGACACTGTACAGGAGACAGGGATCAAGACCATCTCCATGGAAAAGAAATGCAAAAAAGCAAAATGGCTGTCTGGGGAGGCCTTACAAATAGCTGTGGAAAGAAGAGAAGCAAGGAGAAAAGGAAAGATATAAACATCTGAATGCAGAATTCCAAAGAATAGCAAGAAGAGATAAGAAAGCCTTCTTCAGTGATAAATGCAAAGAAATAGAGGAAAACAACAGAATGGGAAAGAATAGGGATCTCTTCAAGAAAATCAGAGATACCAAAGGAACATTTCATGCAAAGATGGGCTCAATAAAGGACAGAAATGGTATGGACCTAACAGAAGCAGAAGATATTAAGAAGAGATGCAAATACACAGAAGAACTGTACAAAAAAGATCTTCACGGCTAAGATAATCACGATGGTGTGATCACTCACCTAGAGCCAGACATCCTGGAATGTGAAGTCAAGTGGGCCTTAGAAAGCATCACTACGAACAAAGCTAGTGGAGGTGATGGAATTCCAGTTGAGCTATTCCAAATCCTGAAAGATGATGCTGTGAAAGTGCAGCACTCAATATGCCAGCAAATTTGGAAAACTCAGCAGTGGCCACATGACTGGAAAAGGTCAGTTTTCATTCCAATCCCAAAGAAAGGCAATGCCAAAGAATGCTCAATCTACCACACAATTGCACTCATCTCACACGCTAGTAAAGTAATACTCAAAAGTCTCCAAGCCAGGCTTCAGCAATATGTGAACCATGAACTTCCTGATGTTCAAGCTGGTTTTAGAAAAGGCAGAGGAATCAGCGATCAAATTGCCAACATCAGCTGGATCATCGAAAAAGCAAGAGAGTTCCAGAAAAGCATCTATTTCTGCTTTATTGACTATGCCAAAGCCTTTGACTGTGTGGATCACAATTAACTGTGGAAAATTCTTCAAGAGATGGGAATACCAGACCACCTGATCTGCCTCTTGAGAAATTTGTATGCAGGTCAGGAAGCAACAGTTAGAACTGGACATGGAACAACAGACTGGTTCCAAATACGAACAGGAGTTCGTCAAGGCTGTATATTGTCACCCTGTTTATTTAACTTCTATGCAGAGTACATCATGAGAAACGCTGGGCTGGAAGAAACACAAGCTGGAATCAAGATTGCTGGTTGAAATATCAATCACCTCTCGGGCCAAGCCGTCTGAAGTGAGAGGTTGAGGCCGGGAGAAAGAAGCAATGGCGTCGTCGGCGGCCGGCCGGCGAGCCCCCGGCCTGCGACCTGGCCTGCGGCTCGGTCAGAGTAGCCCGCCAGCGGAGTCCGGCCAGCCGGGCAAGAAGGACAATACTGGTGAGAAAATGTCTGGAAACAATGACTGGTTTCAGAGTTCTCGGGTCCCTAGCTTTGCCCAGATGCTGAAAAAGAACTTGCCAGTTCAGCCATCAGCCCAGACGGTAACTACACCCACAGGATATTCCTCGGAAAGTTACAGCCTGTCAAACATGGCATCCAAGGTTACTCAAGTGACGGGTAATTTTCCAGAACCATTGCTTTCCAAAGGTCTTTCATCTATTTCAAATCCTGTCCTTCCACCGAAAAAAATACCTAAAGAATTTATAATGAAATACAAACGTGGAGAGATAAATCCTGTATCAGCCTTGCACCAGTTTGCACAAATGCAGCGGGTTCAGCTTGACCTGAAGGAAACAGTGACAACAGGTAATGTTATGGGACCATATTTTGCTTTCTGTGCTGTGGTGGATGGTATTCAATACAAGACTGGACTGGGACAAAACAAAAAGGAGTCTAGATCCAATGCAGCAAAATTAGCTCTTGATGAGCTTCTACAGCTGAATGAACCTGAACCAAGAATTTCAGAAACATCAGGTCCTCCTCCTATCCCTGCAGAACCTATTGTTTCACCTGAACCAGTATATGTTTCAAAAGTACATTATGGTAGGAAAGTCCTTTATGATAATTTTTAAAAGAAGATTAACCCAATTAAAAATTATAACAGCATACAATTAAAATATGCATAGTTATGAAAATATGCATTAGTATTTTATTATTCAAACCTGTCACACTTCTACAAAGATGAGTATTTCCTTCCATACTCTGCTAAAAATTAGACAAATAATAAAATTGGAGAGGAACAATTGAAAAAAAAAAAAAAAAGAAATATCAATCACCTCAGATATGCAGATGACACCACCCTTATGGCAGAAAGTGAAGAGGAACTCAAAAGCCTCTGGATGAAAGTGAAAGTGGAGAGTGAAAAAGTTGGCTTAAAGCTCAACATTCAGAAAACGAAGATCATGGCATCCAGTCCCACCACTTCATGGGAAATAGATGGGGAAACAGCGGAAACAGTGTCAGACTTTATTTTTCTGGGCTCCAAAATCACTACAGATGGTGACTGCAGCCATGAAATTAAAAGATGCTTACTCCTTGGAAGGAAAGTTATGACCAACCTAGATAGCATATTCAAAAGCAGAGACATTACTTTGCCAACAAAGGTTCGTCTAGTCAAGGCTATGGTTTTTCCTGTGGTCATGTATGGATGTGAGAGTTGGACTGTGAAGAAGGCTGAGCGCCGAAGAATTGATGCTTTTGAACTGTGGTGTTGGAGAAGACTCTTGAGTGTCCCTTGGACTGCAAGCAGATCCAACTAGTCCATTCTGAAGGAGATCAGCCCTGGGATTTCTTTGGAAGGAATGATGCTAAAGCTGAAACTCCAGTACTTTGGCCACCTCATGCGAAGAGTTGACTCATTGGAAAAGACTCTGATGCTGGGAGGGATTGGGGGCAGAAGGAGAAGGGGACGACAGAGGATGATATGGCTGGATGGCATCACTGACTCGATAGACTTGAGTTTGAGTGAACTCCGGGAGTTGGGATGGACAGGGAGGCCTGGCGTGCTGCGATTCATGGGGTCGTGAAGAGTCGGACACGACTGATCAACTGATCTGATCTGATCTGATAATGTATTATGACATAATATGGAGTTATAACCTTTCCTTTCTTTCTAACTTCCCAGTCATTGCCCTTGGGACTATTTCAATGGCAAAAGCTTCATTATATAGCCATGATCATTGTTGTTCAGTCGTTCAGTCATGTCTGACTCTGACCCCGTGAACTGCAGCATATCAGGTTTCCCTGTCTTTCAACTTCTCCCTGAGTGTGCTCAAACTCATGTCCATTTAGTCAGTGATGCCATCCAACCATCTCATCCTCTGTTGTTCCCTTCATTATCACTATGATCATTACTTGCATGAAAACTTGTAGCAAGGATAGCAAACAAAACAAAACAAAACAAAAAAACAAGAGGAAAAATAAACACAACTCTTGTCCTGAATCTGGATCAAATCAAGATAAGAATTCCTTAGAGGGACTTTGTCAGATTTAAGAATCCCTGGAGAATCAGCTCTGCTAAAATATAGCTCTGCTAAAATAGATGCTCTTCTGGAACTCTCTTGCTTTTTCGATGATCCAGCTGATGTTGGCAATTTGATCGCTGATTTAACCCAAGTAACTGTAATTAGGGCTTCCCTGGTGGCTTAGAGGATAAAGCGTCTGCCCACAATGCAGGAGACCTGGGTTCGATCCCTGGGTAGGGAAGATCCCCTGGAAAAGGAAATGACAACCCACTCCAGTACTCTTGCTTGGAAAATCCCAGGGATGGAGGAGCCTGATAGGCTAGAGTTAATCAGGTCAACTTATTTTGTGCATTGTATCCTTTATCCTTTTTCTCCAAAATAGATAATCCAATCACTATCTGAGGAGTTTCTAGCTTGCTAGCAGAGATTTTGGAGGAGAACATTGAGCTTCTTAATTAAAATGTGAAATTGAGTTTTATAATAGCTTCAGTGTTTAGGTAGTCTCACTTATAACACAGGTAGGAGATTTCTTTGGTATATATAGACAAGTTTGTAAAAAATTTTACCTATTGTACCTTGATAATACCAAATATGCTATTCAATAATACTGGCGTGTTCTGCTCTTTGCTGCTTTTGTTTTCATTTGATTAGTTATGTTATGGGCATTTCTGACTCTATTCTTGCATCATTTTAGGAAGTAGGGCAAGGAACATTTCCTTCAGTTTTGATTTCATCCAATATTATCAGAATTTTAAAGAAAAGAATTAAAAGTTTAAAATGGACCTGGAAGCAAAGAAAACAGTATTCTGTAAACTTCAAATACCACTAAGCTGTTTCTTTCCTTTGCTATCCCATAGAGTTGTAAAAAAGAAAGGATTATGAACATATTTTGTAAATCATAAAAGTCTACATTAATTACATGTCAAGGGCAACAATTAATAGTTCATCCTCCTGCCTTTTGCTACTCCTACTGCTTCATTTGCAATTTCTAGAAGTCCAGAGTATGATATTTATTCTGTAATTTAGTAAAACATCTTAGTGTTTTATTAAATAACATTATGCTTGGGGCTGGTGCACTGGAATGACCCAGAGGGATGGTACGGAGAGGGAGGAGGGACGAGGGTTCAGGATGGGGAACACGTGTATACCTGTCGCAGATTCATGTTGATATATGGCAAAACCAATACAATATTGTAAAGTTTAAAAAAATTAAATTAAATTAAAAAAAAGAACAAATCCAGACTATTTTTGGAAAGAAATTATACATTTTATTTTAACTGAAACTTTCTACTTTTGTTATTACACCATGGTTTTCTAAGTTCATTTAGCTTGTTCAATATAAGAAAATGTTTTAATTCCCCTACAAATTTGACTGATACCTTTATATTTCTGTCCTTTGATATCTTGTATTTATATTTTTATTTATATTTTTGTATTTATATTCTTGTATATCTTGCATTTATATTTATATTGTATTCATCTTGTATTTATATTTAATATGATCTTGAATTTTTATTCTTGGAGTAAGAAATGGCAAGCCAGTCCAATATTCTTGCTTGGAGAAATCTATGGGCAGAGGAGCCTGGCAGGCTATGGTTATATATCTTCTAGGTAGGTATTCGGAGAAGGCAATGGCACCCCACTCCAGTACTCTTGCCTGGAAAATCCCATGGACGGAGGAGCCTCGTAGGCTTCAGTCCATGGGGTCGCTAAGAGTCGGACACGACTGGGCGACTTCACTTTCACTTTTCACTTTCATGCATTGGAGAAGGAAATGGCAACCCGCTCCACTGTTCTTGCCTGGAGAATCCCAGGGACGGTGGAGCCTGATGGGCTGCCGTCTATGGGGTCACACAGAGTCGGACACGACTGAAGCGACTTAGCAGCAGCAGCAGCAGCAGGTAGGTATTAATGTGCTAACATCTCCTAACTTTTTAACCACTGTAAACTTTTCTGTTAACTTCCCTTTTCTACCTTGCCACATATTTCTAAAGGAGTTTTACAATCTCTCCCCCTACTTCAGTTCACTAATTGAACGTTTGAAACAGTTTCAATGTAAAATATTTGTTATAACTTTATAAAATAATTTTACTTTTATTTATGTTTAACTTTATGTTTCAGATATTTTCTGTACCATCTTTAGCAATAATCTTGGTAACAAAGTATTTTACTCATATGAGGCAGTTAGATTTTATGCTAAAGTCTGCCTTGCCAAAGTCTTTGCATAATTCAAAACTATTGGAATACAAGATAGAACGTGACAAAAATGGTGACTATCTCTGTCTATTGGTACACAGAATAATGTCTTGTAGCACCAACATAAACACAGCTCACAATCATTCCTTATTCCTCTACTTTAGAATATGCTCATTTTAAAGATTTTTGGATTTTGGGATGCTCATTATTTCAATCTTTGTTGATGAAGTAAGATATATTAACATACATGTTTTTCAAATGATAAAATATAACATTCTCAAAATAATATCCAAATATGTAAAATGCTAAACAAGTGAAATATCTTATATTCAAGTATAAGAGTAAGGTATTCCTTTCAAATCTAAAATCATGTTTTTAAATTTTAAATAATAAGTTTAGTTTTATGCCACATAAAACTATCCCACAAATTTATTTTCTTCCTTTACATGACGATCATGATGGAATACTTAGTAATGGAGGAGCTCTTTTGCTGAAAATAACTCTAAAGTCATAAAAATATTAGGAAATAAATTGTGAAAGACAGAACAGTGGTTCTATAAAGATATCCAGACCCTAAACCCCAAATCTGTAAATGTGTAACCTTACATGACAAGGGATTTTGCAGATGTGAATAGACCAAGATGTGCACCTTAAGTAAGAATATTATCCTTTTGTATTTTCTGGTGGGGTCCAATCTAATTAATTATGGGCAATTTTCTAGGCTCGGTTAGAGAGATGAGACAGAAAGAGAAGGAAGAGAGATGTGATATGAGAAGGACTCAACATATTGTTGCTTCTTGGATGCTGAAAGAGAGGAGCTATGAGCCACGTGATGCTGGCAACCTCTAGGAATGCTGAATAAGGCAAGGTGATGGATTGTCAACCTTGAATATTCATTGGAAGGACTGATGCTGAAGCTGAAGCTCCAATACTTTGGCCACCTGATGCGAAGAGCCAACTCAATGGAAAAGACCTTGATCTTTGGAAAGACTGAGAGCAGGAGGAGAAGGGGGTAATAGAGTATGAGATGGTTAGATAGCATCACCAACTCAATGGATATGAGTTTGAGCAAACACTGGGAAATAGCGAAGGACAAGGAAACCTGATGTGCTACAGTCATGGGGCTACAAATATTTGGACATGACTTAGCTTATGAGCAACAACAACTAGTGAGGTGGATGAACCTAGAGCCTGTTATACAGAGTGAAGTAAGTCAGAAAGAGAAAAATAAATATAGTACATTAATGCTTATATATTAGAGAAGGAAATGGCAACCCACTCCAGTGTTCTTGCCTGGAGAATCCCAGGGATGGGGGAGCCTGGTGGGCTGCCGTCTATGGGGTTGCATAGAGCAGGACATGACTGAAGCGACTTAGCAGCAGCAGCAATGCTTATATATGGAATCTAGAAAAATGGTACTGATGAACTTATTTTCAGGGAAGGAATGGAAACACAGATGTAGAGAAGGGACTTGTGGACACAGTAGAGGAAGGAAAGAGCGGGATGAATAGAGAAAGTAGTGTCTACATACATACACTACCATGTGTAAAATAGATAGCTGGTAGCATTGACGTTACATACACTACCATGAGTAAAATGATAGCTGGTGAGAAGTTGCTATATAAAGCAGGGGGCCCAGCCTTGGACTCTGTGATGACCTGGCTGGGGGGATGGGGGAATGGAGAGAGGGGAGGGAGGCTCAAGAGGAAGGTGATATGTGTATAATTATGGCTGATTTGCATTGTTGTATGATAGAAACCAACACAACATTGTATTGCAATTTTCTTCCAATTAAAAAAGAAAAAAAAAAAAGCTTTATTCATCTTTAGCCCCATGGAACTCTTCTGTCAAGGCTGATCAGTACTTCCCCCTAAAAGATGAATGATGATAATAGAATAAGAAGCCTCAGGGTGAAGTGAAGTGGGAAGATAAGTCAAGGAAAAAGACCACAGCCAAGTAGGAATGAGAGGGCTTGCCTGATGGCTCAGATGGTAAAGAGTCTGGCTACAATGTGGGAGACCTAGTTTCAATCCGTGGATGGGAAGATCCCCTAGAGAAAGGAATGAAAACCCACTTCAATATCCATGCCTGAAGAATGACACAGGAGCCTGTGGGCTACAGTTACAGTCCATTACACTTTCACTTTCAAGTTAAGGATGAGGTGATTAGATAAAAAGAGCTCAGACAAGGCTAGAGGATAGAATTGATCTCTACTTAGTTGAGAACATAGTTGACAAGGTATGTCTGAACTAGTCAAAGCTCCCAAGAGTTTCTCATTTTTATATCAGCACATTCCTAGAATAATTAGTACAAATAATTTGGGTAGGATAATAAACGGGGAAGAGACAGGGTAGAAAATCAAATTTACCTTAATGTTTCCATATTTTAATATTTTTGTTTCAAAAGCCAAAGACAATTATTAGACAAATGATCTCAGCAGAAAACTGAGAGGATTGATATCAGTCTCCAATAGATTAATTAGCAAGAGATTTTTTTTCCCCTGGCTATGAAGAAAGAGAGAGAGAAAAAAAAAGAGCAGAGACAGATTGAGACATCTGGGAGTCCTGAGAGTTACTGGTTCTTATAGCCTGCTGGCCCCGATGGTGCAATGGAAATAACAAGACCCAAATGATGACTATATGATACATCAGGCCAGATGGGATACCCAAGTCCTATACTTGGCATATAAGTAGCAATACAGTCATTTCCAAGTCCCACGGACTACATAGAAACAGCAATAGAAATATTGGAATTTCAGGATTCTGGATCAGTAGAATGAAGGACATTTTAATAGCAACTTATGTAAAATGCCCTTCATTCTAACCTAAAGAAAGCTGAGTGCTGAAAAATTGATGCTTTTGAACTGTGGTATTGGAGAAGACTCTTGAGAGTCCCCTGGACTTCAAAGGAGATCCAAAGAGGTCAGTCCTACAGGAAGTCAGTCCTGCATATTCATTGGAAGAACTGATGATGAAACTGAAACTCCAATAATTTGGCCGCTTGATTTGAAGAACTGACTCATTGGAAAAGACCCTGATGCTGGGAAAGATTGAAGGTGAGAGAAGGGGATGACAGAGGGTGAGATGGTTGGATGGAATCACCGACCCAATGGACATGAGTTTGAGCAAGCTCTGGGAGTTGGTGATGGACAGGGAAGCCTGGCATGCTGCAGTCCATGGTGTGACAAAGAGTCAGACATGACTGGGTAACTGAACTGAATTGACTGACGTGAAAGGGAAACCAAGCACCAAATGCCTCCAGCTACTGAATTCCCTCCCAAGCATCTGAATAGGATTAAACTCTGGGACTGTGGCAACATGATGGAAACTAAACCACAGATATCAAGTGAAGTCAAAGGTCCAGTCATCCTGGCAGGTTGGTATTGGGGTGGGGGTGTCAAAAAAGAAATGGAATTTTCTTAGTGAAAATGGAAAAATCGACTGTTTGGCACCTTAGCTTATGAATGGACATTCCTAATAGGACAGTTATGACCAACTTAGACAGCATATTAAAAGGCAGAGACATTACTTTGCCAACAAAGGTCCATCTAGTCAAGGCTATGGTTTTTCCAGTGGTCATGTATGGATATGAGAGTTGGACTGTGAAGAAAGCTGAGCACCAAAGAATTGATGCTTTTGAACTGCGGTGTTGCAGAAGACTCTTGAGAGTCCCTTGGACTGCAAGGAGACCCAAACTATCCATCCCAAAGGAGTTCAGCCCTGGGATTTCTTTGGAAGGACTGATGCTAAAGCTGAAACTCCAGTACTTTGGCCACCTCATGCGAAGAGTTTACTCATTGGAACAGACTCTGATGCTGGGGAGGGATGGGGGGCAGGAGGAAAAGGGGACGACAGAGGATGAGATGGCTGGATGGCATCACTGACTCCATGGACATGAGTTTGAGTGAACTCCGGGAGTTGGTGATGGACAGGGAGGCCTAGCGTGCTGTGATTCATGGGGTCACAAAGAGTCAGACACGACTGAGCAACTGAACTGAACTGAACTGAATATCAGTCTAAATATTTAATTAGTGTTTTGTATAAAACATTATGATAAGAACATTACATATAGTATCCCATTTAATCTTCACAACAATCTTTTCTATGAATTATAAAGCATTACTTTAAATTATATAGTGCACAAGGAAATCTCTAAAAACTGCATTGTTGTTGTTCAGTCTCTGAGTCATGTCCATGCCTTTGCAACTCCATGGACTATACCATGCCAGGCTTTCCTGTCCTTTACTATCTCCTGGAGTTAGCACAGATTAACACCCATTGAGTTGATGATGCTATCTACATACATTTTAACCTCTATGATAAATACCAGGCTTAGAAATGCAGTGCAGTTCTATCAGTCAGCCAAGCTGGTTTTTCTCTTTGTCTGTGCTAATTATTGCACTCCACCACCCAGCCTACTTTGAGGCTGCATGCTGCTGCTGCTGCTAAGTCGCTTCAGTCGTGTCTGACTCTGTGTGACCCCATAGACGGCAGCCCATCAGGCTCCCCTGTCCCTGGGATTCTCCAGGCAAGAACACTGGAGTGGGTTGCCATTTCCTTCTCTGATGCATGAAAGTAAAAAGTGAAAGTGAAGTCACTCAAAGTGAGCAAAATCTAAGAAAGGTTTCCTCCTGAACCAGTTGATGGGATTTCTTCAAAAAAAAAAAAAAAAAAAGAGAGAGAGAGAGAGAGAGAGAATTGCTTTCTGAGAAGGGCTAATGTGGAAAAAAAAGCAGAATACATGGTGTTTATTGCATTTGTTCCTTTTATGTATATAATTCTTATATTTTTGAATAGGAGGAGTTTAGAACAATTTTAAATTATATTAGGTCACCAACCTGTTTACTGGCTTCCAGATTTTATCAGTAACTTAGCCCCCATTCCAAATATTTGGAAAAAGCTTGCTTGTAACTCTGCAACTCTTTAAAAATATGGAATGAGAACAGCTGGCATAGGGCCCAAAGCCCTACATTCAGGTAACCTCCAATCCTTTTTAAGAAATAATACATGAAAATTAAAAATGTTGTTATTTGTAAAACATATCTTTTTAATTTGGGTTTATAATGTAGGCTTATTGTATCTCTCCCCACCCTCTTCACTTTCAATCCTCATTCTCCAGAGAATGGCAGATATCTTACATAAGACCTATTACTGATGCCCCATGATATTTTCTCGAGGTCATGTTTTTCTCCTTGTGCACACATTTACAAATCTACGAAAGCATATTTCTTGAGAAGAGTATCTAAAAGGGAACAGAGGGATATGGATCAATAGGAACCATAGCTTTAAAAAAAGACCAGTGGGAAACCACAGAAAATGTCAATATGAAAACCCTTATCAGCCATACACAATGCTGTTTAAGAAGTAAGCTTTGCCTTGGGGTTCTCTGACTCAGTTATTCATTAACTGACAGGAAATGCCTGACCTGAGGGACAGTATTATTATTTCAAACTTGGTCTTTTTCCTTTTCTCCTGAAGTCTGAACATGTCTATTTCAACTGAATCCTTCTAATAAAATCCTTTCTGTGTGACTATACATTTTCTAGAAAATGATAAATTGTGTCCAGCAGGAAAAAGTTGAATTTATTTTAAATGTTGTTTGAAGGTTAAAATCTTATTAAAAGTCCATAAATTTGAAAAATGTTAACTATGCACATATGACAGCTCCTGTTCAAACAGCCCAGTGACAGCAAATGAGAGCTCTTTCTGTGAATATTTCTATTCAGAAAAACCACCAAATGCAGTTTTATTTACTGAACATGTCACTATTGTTCCTAAGAATATTTGATATTTGTTTTGTCAGGGGAGTGTGTAATTTCCTTGGTTCTGTGTCACCGCAGTAAAATTTGAAGCGATGGACAGATCAGTGTTACAGCTCTATGTTACAGCTCAGTTTTATTTGGCAAGCAGAGGAAAATACATCCTCAAGGCATGAGGGTGGGCTGACCCAAAAGACGCAAAGAGAAGCCCCCAGCTCAATTTTGGCTCCTCTTTTTATGTTTTTTTTCTCCTCCCCTGAGTCTGCCCTATGTAAACTGGACTAGCCAGGAGACCTGTTTGTTTTACCTGAGGTCCCCACTACAGTCTGTGGACCTTCCTTTGTTCTATTTTCTTGGGCTTTTCCTGTTTTTGTCTTTTAGCCACCACTATTTTATATTCTTCTTCCTATTTTAACTAGCTAACATTCCCCTGTCAAGAGATAGGAGGCCCAATTCTTTGGGAATAGGGGCACTGAGGTCTCTCTGGCTACTTCCTGCTGAACTGGCATGGTGAGGGGCACTGGGCCTCCCCCTCTTGGTAGTCTCAAGCCTTGGAATCCTTATAGTGGTGTTCATCTAAGGGTAAGTGATATTTTCTGTGGTAGGCTGTAATTTTATATATCTTTGTTGAACTGGCTCTGCATGCTGTTGACCTGCATGTTGACCTGGAAAGAGACAAAATGGGTTAGACAATTAGTAATACATGGCACAATCATAAGCAACATCAATACGGTGATAACAAGGATTAGTAGGGGAATTAGCCAACTCCAAATTCCCACTTGCCTGGAGAAGGATCCCCCAAAGAGAGATTGTAGCCACCCCGAGAACTCTCCAGCTTGTTCTTTGAGATCCTGTAGGATCTGAATTTTTTTTTTTTTTTTTTTTTTTTTAGGACTGTGAGACTTTTTTAACTTGGCTGAAGGTATTTCCCCAGAAACAACACATCTCATTCAAGATGGATCAAGTCCCTCCTTGTTCAGGGATCAGGAGACCTATCTCCTGTCTATTTTGGAGTACAACACTTGCTAAGCTGTGTTTGCTCTTCAGAGCTGTCCTGAGAAATCTTATCCCCAGAAACTTGATTTTGGGGTTGTTCATTAGAATGGCATTCATTTGTAGTCCTGAATAGGTATCTGAGATCTCCTAGGGGCTCACAGGTGTATTGAGTGTCCTCTTCTGTTTTCTTCCATGGCTTGACTAGTGAGTAGTGAATCCAGGAGTCATGTCCTGGTACCTTGACTGCTGTGGAGGTAGAAAGTATTACAGGGTAGGGGCCCATCCATGTGGGCTAGAGCTGAGCCTTTGGGGACCCAACCTTCCAGACTTTAATTAGAACTTGAGTCCCTGGAGCATTTAGTGGTGGCTCTTTAGAATCTTTTGGGTCCTGGTTGATACCCCCCAAGCATATATCTTGTTGGAATTGCCCAATGGCCATGGTATAAGACTGGAGGGACTGAGCCTCTAGATGGAGGAAGAGGTCATTGACATAAACAAAAGGTCTCCCATATAGCATCTCATAAGGACTAAGACCTACATGCAGGTCAGGAAGCAACAGTTAGAACTAGACATGGAACAAACTGACTGGTTCCAAATAGGAAAAGTTGTTCGTCAAGGCTGTATATTGTCACCCTGCTTATTTAACTTCTATGAAGAGTACATCATGAGAAAGGCTGGGCTGGAAGAAGCACAAGCTGGAATCAAGATTGCTGGGAGAAATATCAATCACCTCAGATATGCATATGACACCACCCTTATAGCCGAAAGTGAAGAGGAACTCAAAAGCCTCTGGATGAAACTGAAGAGGAAAGTGAAAAAGTTGGCTTAAAGTTCAACATTCAGAAAACGAAGATCATGGCATCCGGTCCCATCACTTCATGGGAAATAGATGGGGAAACAGTGGAAACAGTGTCAGGCTTTGTTTTTCTGGGTTCCAAAATCACTGCAGATGGTGACTGAAGCCATGAAATTAAAAGATGCTTACTCCTTGGAAGGAAAGTTATGACCAACCTAGACAGCATATTCAAAAGCAGAGACATTACTTTGCCAACAAAGGTCCATCTAGTCAAGGCTATGGTTTTTCCTGTGGTCATGTATGGATGTGAGAGTTGGACTGTGAGGAAAGCTGAGTGCCAAAGAACTGATGTTTTTGAACTGTGGTGTTGGAGAAGACTCTTGAGAGTCCCTTGGACTGCAAGGAGGTCCAAACAGTCCATTCTAAAGGAGATCAGTCCTGGGTGTTCTTTGGAAGATATGATGCTAAAACTGAAACTCCAGTACTTTGGCCACCTCATGAGAAGAGTTGACTCATTGGAAAAGACCCTGATGCTGGGAGGGATTGGGGGCAGGAGGAGAAGGGGACGACAGAGGATGAGATGGCTGGATGGCATCACTGACTCGATGGACGTGAGTTTGAGTGAACTCCGTGAGTTTGTGATGGACAGGGAGGCCTGGCGTGATGCGATTCATGGGGTCGCAAAGAGTTGGACATGACTGAGTGACTGAACTGAACCAACCTGTTCCTTAGGGGCATTATGGGTGTGGAGAAGAGCTATTGGTAAAGCCTCCTTCTATCCAAGGGAGGTCTCCTGAGTTATCTTTTTATCACTGATTTTAAGAGTTGGTTGTCTCTTTTTACTTTTCCTGAAGACTGAGGCCTCCAGGCACAATGGAGGTAATAAGTGATGCCCAATGCCTTAGAGACCCTTTGGGTGACCTTAGAAGTAAATGATGTCCCATTGTCACTTTGTAATGACCTGGGCAGACCAAATCTCAGAATGATTTCATGAAGCAGTTTTTTCTTTACCATTTCCTCAGCCATCTCTGGAGAAGGAAATGGCAACCCACTCCAGTATTCCTGCCTGGAAAATCCCATGGATGGAGGAGCCTGGTAGGCTGCAGTCCATGGGGTCGCTAAGAGTCAGACATGACTGAGCGACTTCACTTTCACTTTTCACTTTCCTATATTGGAGAAGGAAATGGTAACCCACTCCAGTGTTCTTGCCTGGAGAATCCCAGGGACGGGGAAGCCTGGTGGGCCACAGACCCCCCATTTATGGGGTCACACAGAGTCGGACACGACTGAAGCGACTTAGCAGCAGCAGCAGCCATCTCAGTTCAGGTGAGAAAACCTTCAATCCATTCTATGAATGTATCTATCATGACTAGTAGGTATTTATACCCTTGAGAAACTGGCATCTGGGTGAAGTCCATCTGCCAGTCCTCTCCTGGGTAGGTCCCATGCTGTTGGATGGGCTGGGCTAGCTGGGGTCTTCAAACTCCTTCAGTTCAGTTTAGTCGTTCAGTTGTGTCTGACTCTTTGCAACCCATGGAGCTCCTTAGGGGTTGTTTAACTGGCAAGTGGGATAGAGGAGACCACTTGCGTTATAGTCGTTTGGAGGCCTGTTCCTCTGAAGGATCTTTCTAGTAATCTTTGGAGGGCTTTTCCCCCTAAATGAGTGGTGGCATGTAAGGAGTTAACCAACTTCCATTGAAGGGTCCCAGGCAGAAAAAGGAGTTCCTCCTTTTGGAACCACCTCATACAATCTTGAAAGCCCTCACTCTCAGCTTTAAGAGTCTCACCTTCAGTATATGAAGGAGTTTCTGGCATATTAGTCTGTGGAACTAAGGTGGCAACCCCTATTTAGTCATTTTTTGGTAATGCTGCTCTCTTAGCTGCCTGATCAGCTGCTTGGTTACTTCATGCCACTTCCGTGCTCCCTTTTTGGTGTCTTTTACAATGGGAGACCGAAACCTCAGCAGGCAGATGGACTGCATCCAAGAGCCTAAGGAATTGATCACCATATTTGATTGGGGACCCTCGGGTGGTCAAGTGGCCTCTTTCCAAATAGTAGCATGTGCATGTAGCACCAGAAAGGCATACTTAGAGTCAGTGTACATGGCTACTCTTTTTCCTTTTCCCAGTTCTAAAGCTCGAGTTAGGGCTATGAGCTCAACTAATTGGGCTGAAGTATTGGTGGCAAAGGTTTAGTCTCTATGGTCTCAAAATTGAAGACTACTGTATATCCAGCTCTTCTTTTTCCATCCAAGACAAAGCTGTTTCCATCAGTTTACCAGATTTCCTCAGGATTGGTTAGAGGATTTTCTGACAATCCCTCTCGGGTTTTTGTCTGTTTATTCAAGGTTTCTGGGCAAGAGTGAAAGTGGAGAGCGCCCTCAGGGGTAGGCAGGAGGGTGGCTGGGTTAAGAACCGCACAAGGGTTCTGGCCTGGATTTTCCATCACCACTATTTGATATCTGAGGATCATTTGATCAGACATACATAAATGGCCTCTACCATTCAGGAGTTGTTTCACTTGGTGGCTGGTAAAAATAGTTAGTTTGCCCCCAAAGTTCAGTTCAGTCACTCAGTCATGTCTGACTCTTTGCGACCCCATGAACCACAGCACACCAGGCCTTCCTGTCCATCACCAACTCTCGGAGTCCACCCAAACCCATGTCCACTGAGTTGGTGATGCCATCCAACATCTCATCCTCTGTCGTCCCCTTCTCCTCCTGCCCTGAATCTTTCCCAGCACCAGTCTTTTCAAATGACTCAGCTCTCTGCATCAGGTGGCCAAAGTATTGGAGTTTCAGCTTCAACATCAGTCCCTCCAATGAACACCCAGGACTGATCCTTTTAGAATGGACTGGTTGGATCTCCTTTCAGTCCAAGGGACTCTCAAGAGTCTTCTCCAACACCATATTTCAGAAGCATCAATTCTTTGGTGCTCAGCTTTCTTTATAGTCCAACTCTCACATTCATACATGATTACTGGAAAAACCATAGCCTTGACTAGACAGACTTTGGTTGGCTTCCTGGCCTGTATACAGGTTTCTAAAGATGCAGGTCAGGTGGTTTGGTATTCCCATCTCTTTCAGAATTTTCCACAGTTTACTGTGATCCACACAGTCAAAGGCCTTGGAGCAGTCAATAAAGAAGAAATAGATGTTTTCTGGAACTCTCTTGCTTTTTTGCAGATCCAGCGGATTTTGGCAATTTGATCTCTGGTTCCTCTGCCTTATCTAAAAACTGGAAGTTCACGGAGCCATATTGCATAGGAACCTGGAATGTTAGGTCCAATAATAAAGGCAAATTAGAAGTGGTCAAACAGGAGATGGATGGCAAGAGTGAACATTGACATTCTAGGAATCAGCGAACTAAGATGGATGGAATGGGTGAATTTAACTCAGATGATCATTATATCTACTGCTGCGGGCAGGAATCCCTCAGAAGAAATGGAGTAGCCATCATAGAGAACAAAAGAGTCCAAAATGCAGTACTTGGATGCAATCTCAAAAATGACAGAATGATCTCTGTTCGTTTCCAAGGCAAACAATTTAATATCACAGTAATCCAAGCCTATGCCCCAACCAGTAATGCTGAAGAAGCTGAAGCTGAATGGTTCTATGAAGACCTACAAGACCTTTTAGAACTAACACTCGAAAAAGATGTCCTTTTCATTATAGGGGACTGGAATGCAAAAGTAGGAAGTCAAGAAACACCTGGAGTAACAGGCAAATTTGCCCTGGAGTGCAGAATGAAGCAGGGCAAAGACTAATAGAGTTCTGCCAAGAGAACGCATTGGTCATAGCAAACACCCTTTTCTAATAACACAAGAGAAGACTCTACACATGTACATCAGCAGATGGCCAACAGCGAAGTCAGATTGATTATATTCTTTACAGCCAAAGATGGAGAAGCTCTATACAGTCAGCAAAAACAAGACCAGGAGCTGACTGTGACTCAGATCATGAACTCCTTATTGCCAAATTCAGACTGAAATTGAAGAAAGTAGGGGAAACCACTAGACCATTCAGGTATGACCTAAATCAAATCCTTTATGACTATACAGTGGGAGTGAGAAGTAGATTTAAGGGCCTAGATCTGATAGACAGAGTGCCTGATGAACTATGGACAGAGGTTCATGACATTGTACAGGAGACAGGAATCAAGACCATCCCCAACAAAAAGAAATGCAAAGAAGCAAAATGGCTGTCTGAGGAGGCCTTACCACACAATTGCCCCCAAAAGAGAGTTTTAAATCATGTTTTATCAGGACTGCAGTAGTTACAAGATTTCAAACGAAGGGAAAGATCTCTTCCCAATAGCATAGTAGGACACTCAGGGACCACTAGATACTGGTGGGAAAATATTTGTCCATCCCAGCAACAAAGAAGTCCTCAGGTGATCTTCTTGTAATTGTTTTTCCTGTAGCAGCTAAAATGGTACGTGTTTGGGGGGAGAAGGCTCCAGAGTAGAAGGTCAGGACAGAGTAGGTAGCCCCTGTATCAGCCAAGAAATTCTTGGACCTACCTGCCACATCCAGTTGCTCCCTTGGCTCCAGCCCCATGATGGTTATCTGTAACAGGTGGGCTGGCTGGAACAGGCCGCCTCAGTCCTGTTGAACCATCATGAGTGAGGGCTTGGCACTTGACCTTGAGGCCTTGGGTCCCAAGGGCAGAGTGTCAGCCAATGTCCCAATTGAAGGCATTTGTAGCAAGTTGTTTTAGGAGACTTGTCATGGTTTGGACACTCTTTGGCCTAATGTCCCGGTTGTCTACAGATTAGGCATTTGCCCTGTGCCTTGTCCTTCAAGGACTTAGGGTTTGCCATAGGGCTTCCCCAGAGGGCAGCCAGCATCTGGGCATGCTTTGTCTCTTTCCTTTTCTCCCTTTCCTGGGTCTTGGCCTCCCTCTCTTACTCTCTGTTATAAAATATATTTTGGCTGTCTGTACCATCTCATATAAAGAGGCAGCAGAGTCCTGCTGTTGGAACTGATGTAACTTTATTCTGATGTCTAATGCACATTGCAACAGAAATTTGTCCTTTAAAATCATCTGTCCCTCATAAGAGTCTAAGGCCATATTGGTAAACTTTTGGATGGCCTCTTTTAGACTTTCCAGAAAGACAATGGGGTTCTTTTTGGACTCATGAGTTATTGCTGAGACCGGGCACAGTCCCACAACTATAAGGCTTCCTTCTATTTCCATGGGTGGGCTTCCAAAGGGGTAATTCTTTCTGAATCTTATCCTACCCAGTACTGTTGGAACCTGAGAGCTGGGCATCCCCGGTCAGGGTACAGATCCCCAGGCAAGGTTGAGGCATTTCACTTCCCGAGAATTGGATCCCCAGGGAGGTCGAGGCATGTTGACTTCCTGGGACCCTTGGACTGGAGGATCCCTGAGCAGATTGAGGCGTGACAACCTCCCAGGGACCAGATCCCTAGGTAGGTTGACCTCCTGGGATCCCCAGGCTGGAGTTGGATGTCCCCAGTGTCTCCAGAGTGACCAATGCTAGGTATGATTAAGGGGTTGTAATCTTAATTGATTTCTGGTTTGTCCACTGTGGATGTGAATAGATACCGTGATGTAAAGTAATCCAAGTCTGTGCCCTGAGACTGGGAACCTGGCAAAATAGCCATAAGACTTATCCTCTTACTGCTCTGAGGGAATGTAAGTCATGGATTTCTTCCCCTAGTCCTCCATAAGAGCAGTTTAGGGTGTTTCCAATGGTACACTTTTCATTGTCATAGACCCACTCTAGGTAATAACAGAAGTAATGACAAAGGAGTGGGTTATCTGGTTCTGTTAGGGACATTAAAAATATTTTAATAATAAGCTAGGTGGAGCACTGTTGCCTACAAGGGGGGAAGGTCCTGGTTGTAGGAGTTAGTAAGTGGCTTAATAAATTGGTAAGAGGCAACAGACCAGATATTCCATAAAAGTGGAGTGGAGATTTGATCCGGGGGTTTGTTTGTAACTTTAGGAGAAGGGTGGCAAGGGTTTAGGCCCAAATGGCCTGCAGGACTGACTCCCAAAATGGCAAACATTGTCCCTGGAAGCCCAGTTGCCCATGAAGAGATGCCACCAACAGATGGACTTTTAGCAGGCATTGTGTGCCTGTCACCCACCTTAGCAGGTTCACTGAGAGACGCTGTTGTTGCACATGTTGTAGGAAACATGAAAGATGAAGACGTGAATATCTAGAGGGATTGGATATTATACAGTATTTCTCTCCCAAGGGCCGGCTGTTTTCTGGTTGTCCGTCCAGAAAATTGTAGAAGCAACACTGTAGGCCTGGACAGGGCTCAGGAAGAGCATGAAACAGGAGGGAAGCAGGCAGGGCACAATTTTTGAAAGTATGACATAGCCCAAGAGCATAACATAAACTGATTAAAATCAAATGGGTCCAAGATGGCAAGTCAAATTCAGCTAAACCTTGATCCTCAATCTGCAAGCTAAATGACACACCCAGAGGTGCCAGGACAGTTCCAAGTCACTGTCAAAGACCAAGGAGTAGGTGGTTCCCTAATTGTTGGAATGATCCTCCCACCCATTAGCATGTGAAATCACCCAGCTTGCAAAAACTAACCACATCACATTCCATGGCTGCTCCCCTGTGATGGCCCAAACTCTGTGGAGTGTGCTTCTCTCTGAATCTGAACAAATCCACCTCCTACCTATGGATGTGTCTCTCACTGAATGTTTTTGCAATGAGACATCAAAAGCCTGAGCTTCATTAAGTCATAAAACCAGGCACCTTGGGTTTTGGCCAGGCTCAAATCCCAGTCAGATATGACTGAGTGACTAAGCATAGGACAGAGTCCCTGCCACGAGGGTTTGAGTACAAATCTTAGGTAAATGGTTTCAGGCAACAACTTTCAGAAATGGAAAGATGATGACCTGCCCAATACTTTGTAAGCAGTGGCATAGATGGAGAGAGGAGCTGAAGGACGGGAGGAAAAAGCAGTGGGAAAACTGTGCCGGGAATCCCCTTCATAACCTGCCAGAAAATCTGCTAAATATCTGACCTGTGCTCACAGTTTTCATTGGCTTGATCCTTGGCACAAAGAAGATTAAAGGCAGAAGAGTGCCCACCCACTTGGGTAACAGCTACTAATGCACAGCAGATAGTAGAGCCTTCAGGACACCCTGGGGCACCCACTGCTGCTCACTTGTTCGCAGGGGGATTGAGGAAACAGATATGAGAGATTGTAGGGGAATTAAGATTTTGTTAACCATGTGTCCTTCCAGCCATAGGAGCGAGGACTTACTATCCCAACCAGAGGCCTTCTGGAATTTGAGCCTGAGCTGCATGAGCTTTCTGCCAAGTTTGCTTTTGTTTCCCAGTTTGTAGCATGCTGGGCTTCTTGTCACTGCCACTGTGCTGGGTTTTCATCTCATTCAGCTTCCACTGTGGGAGCTTTCACTGAGTTGGGATTCTGCTGTGCTTGGCCTCTGCCTCGCAGGGGCAGAGCCGAGGTTGTTTTAGCCAGGTTAGATCCAAGTCACGGCACCATAAATGTCAGGAGAGTGTGCAATTTCCTTGGTTTTGTCTCACTGCAGCAACAATTTGAAGTGATGGACAGATCAGTGTTACAGTTCCGTGTTACAGCTCAGTTTTATTTGGCAAGCAAAGGAAAATGTGTCCTCAAGGCATGAGGGCGGGCTGACCCAAAAGATGTAAACAGAAGAGAAGCTCAATTTTGACTCCTCTTCTTATATGCTTTCCCTGAGCCTGCCTTATGTAAGGGCTAGCCAGGAGGGCTGTTTGTTTTACCTGTGGTCTTCACTCTGGTCCTCGGACCTTCCTTTGTTCTATTTCCGTGGGCTTTTCCTTTCTTTGTCTTTTAGCCACTGCCATTTTGGACTCCTTTTTCCTATTCTAACTACCCAACAGTTTGATATTCTTTCAGTTCATAATTTACTAGTTTTTACAAAAGATTAGCTGATGACTGCAAAGAATTTGAACTAATGAAAGGAAAATTCAATTTTATGCACACTTTTACTTTTGTCAAAAAGTGGTGTCTTATTTCTCTTCAATACTCTATACCACTTAGTGTTTAACATTTGGTTCAACTGAATACAGATGACGGATATTTGCTAGTGTTTTGAAGCTGATTCCTAACCTGGAGATTTTTTTTTTTATCATTCATTGTTTTGTTTTGAGAAAAGTCCAAAGCAATATTTATAGCCGATAATACTACATGTGTAGAATTCTGCTTTTTTGTTTAATTACTGAGTTTTGTCTCCATTATTCCAACCTTAATCAATGAACTTTGAGATGCACTATTAGTAAAAGAAAGTACACATGCAATCAAAGTCATAGTGACATGATTTAAGTTATTTTTATTGTTATGCAGTGAAATGAAGTTCTAGGTTAAATTCTAGGATGTACTGTATTCCACATCTGCTTAGGACATAATTTTGTCAGGAAAGAGGTAGATAATTTACATAACAATTAGTGCCATTCTGTCCTACACTTATTATGTATGAGTAATCATTCCTCTGCTTGTCTTTTCTGGATATGATAAGTACTCTTTGGTAAGGCTTGAGTGGCATCAAGAAGGTGAACAATTTTGGGATTCTGGTTGAATGACAAATGAGAATACTTAACACACAAAAGAGAGAAGACAAGGGGTATTTAGAAATATGTTACTGTATTATGAAAACATTGCAACTAGTTTCATAGATCTCATCTATGAATTAGAGGGAATGACACATAGCCATGGTTTTTCTGAGGATTACATTTCTAAATGTGAGTATTTTATAGTATACTTTGAAATATGAGTACTTTGGGCTTCCCTGATAGCTCAGCTGGTAAAGAATCTGCCTGCAATGTAGGAGACCCTGGTTCGATTTCTGGGTTGGGAAGATCCCCTGGAGGAGGGCATGGAAACCCACTTCAGTATTCTTGCTTAGAGAATCCTCATGAATAGATGAGCCTGGTGGACTACAATCCATGGGGTTGCAAAGAGTCAGACATGACTGAGCAACTAAACACAGCACATGAGTACTTTAGAGTTCAAAATACAGGAAGTAAATTATCCCTTGCAGGGCAGTGCATGTGTACTCAGTCATGTCTGATTCTTTGTGACCCCATGGATTGTAGTCCTCCAGGCTCCTCTGTTCATGGAATTTTCCAGGCAGGAATACTGGAGTGGATTGCGTTTTCCTTCTCCAAGGGATCTTCCCCACCCAGGATAAAACCCATGTCCATTATGTTTCTTGCACTGTCAGGTGAGGTGTTTTTTTTTATCACTGCACCTCCTAGGAAGCCCAACTGAAAGTGAAGTTGCTCAGTCATGTCCGACTCTTTGTGACTCCATGGCCTGTAGCCTATCCGGCTCAGTCCATGGGATTTTCTAGGCAACAATACTGGAGTGGGTTACCATTTCCTTGTCCAGGAGATCTTTCCGACCCAGGAGTGAACCCCAGTCTCCCGTATTGTAGGCAGACACTTTACCATCTGAGCCACCAGGGAAGTCCAGGAAGCCAAAGTAATCCCCTATTGTACACTTACTTGTTATTATCTTAATTTTAGCCTAGGTAGACTGGGTTGTGTTCTGTGATTTGCATATTAATATTAATTAGGCATGTTGAAATGGAGCAGGACTATGGTCCTTGCTTTCCCACCATGTCCTCTGACTGCCTTTTGTCTGTGGAAAACTTTAGTCAAAGTGTAAGTCTAATCAGAGAAATGAGAAAACACAAAAACAAAGCAAAACAGTCAAAGGAGATCATTAAGCATAGTCAAGAACCTTTAGTTCCTGATCAAGGGCCATGGATGATATTCTGAGCTGTATCCTGTGAGCTGTCTTGTAGATAATGAAACCCCACCAGGTGGGAGAATTTCACTACATGATGGCAAGACTGTACTCACAACATAAGCTGCTACAATTCTGAGAAACAGCCTCAAAGAAATGGAAACAACTGACCCTGGAACTGAAGATTAACCATACCTGAAACAATCAAGATGATGCTAGTCAGACCACTGATGACCAATTTCAAGATTATTGTCAGAGCTGATGATGTTGTTTCTTCATGTAGCCCCCTCCCTCTATAAAAGCTCTATAAAAGCTCTCACCTCCTGAATATCTGAAGTGAGGGTGGAAGTCAGCCTTTGGACAGATGTCCTCCCTTCCCCCGCAGTTGCCAGCGTCTGAAATAAAGCAAACTTTCCTTTGCACCAACCTGGCCTGTTTATTGGCAGCTAGACCCTACCTTTTGGTATTATTAAATGTTAATCTCTCAAACTTTTATTAGTGAAACAGAATTATAAGAAAAACATCTTAGCATTATTAATGCAGTCTAAGTACCTTGAATATTTACCATTTCAGTTTAGTTTCTCTGCAGTGGTGAGATAATACCATTCCTACTTGGACAGAAGAAATGAATGAAATAGAGAGTCCAGGGAATTTGAAACAATATGAGAGATGTCACTGTGGAGAAATAGGAGTACAGGGAAGTGTAAGTAAGTTGTGGCCATGTAATAATTAAATGGGAGGGATCCATGCAAACTTGTTTTCACTGTGTATGGAGTGGAACGATCATTAGCCATTAAGGAGAGACTTCACGCATAGCTAACATTTGAAAATTCACAATTCATTTCAAGTTTCTCATTTGAAAAATGCCTATAAATCTATAGATTAAACAAAAAAGATATTTCTATGTCTGCATATTTCTAGTCTATGACTTTTATACGTTCCTGACAAATCAGATTTTCCAAGTGCTACCTTAAATTGTAGTAAATGCAATTTTTTTCTTGCAAAATCTCTAACTTGAAAGAGTTCAGGAAAAGTAGCAGAAATAAGAACTATTAGTTTTGCAATCTTATTATGCAAATTGAAAAACCATTCATTGTAGTGAACAAGCCTCTGCAGGCATTAGTGGTCTCTGCAATTGGAGAATGAGATATTTGCATTTTTTAATTTGAACATACAGGAATGCCAGAATATCTGTGCTCATAACCTTAATGAGTAAAAATAAATTTTGCTATCAAGTTGGTTTAAAAAATATATTTGAGAAATGAGAAAGCAGAATTTTTTTTAAACTAACCCTTTTATCAATTTATTGGAGAAGGAAATGGCAACCCAATAAATTGATAAAAGGGTAGTTTTAAAAATTCTGCTTTCTCATTTCTCAAATATATTTTTTAAACCAATTTAATATTTTAAATATTTCACAAATACTTACTGAGAAGCAGACATAGCCTTAGGCACTTAGGATACAGAGATCAGTAAGACTCAGGGATGCAACTGATTGGATAATTCGAAGGTATTCAGTTACAAGCCAAATGTAGTGTGCTGTGACTTAAACTAGAGGATAAATCCTGTGGTTTATCCTGTCGTTTCTTTTGTGGCTTATTCAGGAGGGAATGTCCAGTTGACAAGGAACAGATCCAAGGAGAATGATCAGGAAGTCATCAGTGTCCTACAGGGCTCACCTCTTACCTTGCCTCTCTTTCTACTGTTGTCTTCACAAGCTTCTTCCCCTGGAATTTAACTCTGTTTTCTTTGTCCTCTCACAATACTTTCCAATTCAAGTGCTAGTATTTCCCCAGATCATCTGCCCAGGGTTCAATTCAAGGTGCAACTTAATGGCACAACAGGCAATCTACACTTTCATCTTTTTTTCTTTCCTTTGGCTCAAAAAGGAAGGCAATTTCTGAATGCCTAGAACCTGCCAACTTCCTTTTTTACCAAGTGACTAAGGCAGCTCTCCCTGCCTAACTACCCCAGAATAGAATGCCGGAATAATTCAGGCTGTTGGGAAATCCACTGAGAAAGTGTGACTGTTATTGTAACTTGTCACAACTACTGAGCCTGCACTCACTAGCCCCACTCACCACAACTAGAGAAAGCCCTTGCACAGCAATGAAGACCCAGGAAAGCCATGTAATAAATAAATAAATCTTTAAAAAAAGTGTAACTAATTTTTGAATTCTATTTCCTGTTTCATTAGATTAAGAAAATTGTAAGTTCTTCTAGGGTAGGTATCCTTTGTATATTTATATGTGCCAAGCAGTCATTATGGCTGGTTGGGTAGTGCTGCTACAGATGTCTCATAAGCCTCCACAGTACCAGGCTCTGAGTTTATAGTCTCTGGCCCTCCAGAAGGACTAACAGGTAATAGAGACCATATATAGACATTCTGTTTTACAAGGCTAGGCATAGCGGAGACAGCTGTGACCATCAGTATCTGTCACAAATCCTCATTGGCATTCAACAGTGACTAGAGCTGGAGAGTTTATTTACTCTCTTACATTGCATATATCTTGTGTCAACACTTGATTTACTTCATCATAATACAGAATGGAATTCCCTGCTACTTTGATTTTTCTGGATCTTTTTTTAATAATTTAGAATGTTTCAGAGCCTGACAATCAGTCTTTGTCTCATATTATACTTTTTTTTTTTTTTAACAAAGATACTAGAGGGATGACACCAGGATAAGGATAAGTTCTTAGTATCAGTGTATGCAAACAGCAGTGAAAAAGCAAGTCTTTTTCATATAAATAGTCAACATGACATTGTTCAAGATAATACAGTCATACGTTTGGACTTTATATTTTTGTGCTAAGTAGCTCCAGTTGTGTCCAGCTCTGTGCAACACTATGGACTGTAGTCTTCCAGGCTTGTATGTCCATGGGCTTCTCCAGGCAAGAGTACTGGAGTGGGTTGTCATGTCCTCCTTCAGGGGAATCTTCCCGACCTTGATATCAAACCTGCGTCTCTTACATTTCTTGCATTGGCAGGTGGGTTATCTACCCCAAGCACCACCTGGGGAGCCCCCCAATTACTCAAAATACATTGTTTAAATCTGTGGATCCAGAGCAGAAGGACATGTACTTATAGACATCTTGGTGTTATTGAAAGGAATTTGTACAAAAATCCATATAAACATCATTTTTTTCTCCTAAATTGAAAGAAGGTTTTGCATACATGCATATTATAGTTTTTAAAATATAAACAGATGCCTTTCAGATTAATGTTACAAATATATTAAAAAGTGTTATCTAACTATAGATTATGGTCAAATAATGACATGATAATGTCTATCAGATTATTTTGATATGGGAATCTACAAATGTTTTGAATTTCAAAAGGTCTTCATTCTCAAAAATTAGCAATTCACAGCCATGAAATTAAAAGATGCTTACTCCTTGGAAGGAAAGTTATGACCAACCTAGACAGCATATTAAAAAGCAGAGACATTACTTTGCCAACAAAAGTCCATCTAGTCAAGGCTATGGTTTTCCAGTAGTCATGTATGGATGTGAGAAATGCATTATAAAGGAAGCTTTTGAACTGTGGTGCTGGAGAAGACTCTTGAGTGTCCCTTGGACTGCAAGGAGATCCAACTAGTCCACCCTAAAGGAGATCAATCCTGAATATTCATTGGAAATAGTGATGTTGAAGCTAAAACTCCAATACTTTGGCCACCTGATGCAAAGAACTGACTCACTGGAAAAGACCCTGATGCTGGGAAAGAGTGAAGGCAGGAGAAGGGGATGGCAGAGGATGAGATGGTTGGATGGCAACCCCAACTCAATGGCTGTGAGTTTGAGTAAATTCCAGGAGTTGGTGATGGACAGGGAGGCCTGGTATGCTGCAGTTCATGGGGTTGCAAAGAGTTGGACATGACTGAGTGAACTGAACTGAACTGAACCTAAGAAAAATATATACTCTTATCTTTATAGGTAATGAATGAGGTAGACATAGGATCCTTATTTCTTTTTCATTTTCCAAAATGATCTTCTATTTGAAAATATCAACTCTGAATACTCTTATCCTATTTGTGTGTCTCCCTGGTGGCTCAGTGATAAAGAATCCCCCTGCCAAGGCAGGAGACACAGGTTTGATCCCTGGGGTGGGAAGATCCCCTGGAGAAGGAAGTCACAATACATTCCAGTATTCTTGCCTGGGAGGGTGATGCCATCCAACCATTTCATAGACAGTGGAGCCTGGCGAGCTACAGTCCATGGGGTGACAAAGAGTTGAACATGACTTAGCAACTAAACAACAACAAACAACATCCTATTTGTACTATTTCAAGTTAGTTACTGAACAGCAATTTTATGCCCAGAACTATGAAAATAAGATTACACTCATCATATTATTTATACTTCACAATAACCCCATCATGAAAGTGAAGTGAAGTGAAAGCCACTCAGTCATGTCTGACTCTTTGCGACTCCATGGACTATACAGTCCATCAAATTCTCCAGGTCAGAATACTGGAGTGGGTAGCATTTCCCATCTCCAGGGGATCTTCCCAAACCAGGGATCGAAGCCAAGTCTCCTGCATTGCAGGCAGATTTTCTACCAGCTGATACACAAGGGAAGCCCATGAGGTAAGTTTCATTTCCCTACTTTTATAGAGGAGGAAATTGAGGCATAGAGAGATGTAACTGGCAAAGGTGACACAGTCTTATTATGTGACAGAGCATACATTAAGCCACGTCAGAATTACTTAATACTTCTGCTGTATACAAGCCACCAAAAACAAAAACAACCTTTCAAGCAATGCTGGAGATAGAACTATCAGTAATTCTTAAACAGGAAGTTGTTGCTTAAACAGTAAGTTAATTTATCAATAATGGGTCAATTTTTCCTAACATTTATAATATTTTAAAAATAATATTTATTTATTATCACTTCTTCTATGGAACAGCTAAGGGAAATAAAATCAAAAAATAAAAAAAACTTCTCAGTTCTAGATTGTTGTCGCTCAGTCATTAAGTCATGCCAGACTCCTTGCAACCCCAGGAACTGCAGCACATCAGGCTTCCCTGTCCTTCACTATCCCTTGGAGTTTGCTCAGACTCATGTCTATTAAGTCGGTGATGCCATCCAACCATTTCATCCTCTGTCACCACCTTCTCCTCTTTCTCTCAGTCTTTCCCAGCATCCCAGTTTTTTTCCAATGAGTTGGCTGTTTGCATCGGGTGGGCAAAATATTGGAGCCTCAGCATCAGTCCTTTCAATGAATATTCAGGGTTGATTTCCTTTAGGATTTGACAGCAAGCATACCAAACCAGACAAACCAGTTAATTCTGGATAGTAGATTTTAAACAGGTAACTAGATGTCAAATATAGTTGTTCTGTGATCAATTAAAGTTCCTTTTCAAGAGACCTTACTACCCAAAGAAACCTGGACATTATCTTCAGTGATTTTATAGAATGCTCCTTCAACTGTAATTATCAAGAATAATTCACAACCAAGAGGATTCTGAATTTCTTTCCTTTCACTTTGCAGATTATCTCTGGATGAGTAGTAAAAACATTGCATGGATGTCTACCTTCTCCAAAACAAGTCTGATTTTAAAGCTTTTGCATCAGTGGCATGACTGCTGCTGCTGCTGCTGCTGCTGTGTCGCTTCAGTCGTGTCCGACTCTGTGTGACCCCATAGACGGCAGCCACCAGGCTTCCCCGTCCCTGGGATTCTCCAGGCAAGAACACTGGAGTAGGTTGCCGTTTCCTTCTCCAACGGATGAAAGTGAAAAGTGAAAGTGAAGTCGCTCAGTCATGTCCAACTCTTGGCGACCCCATGGACTGCAGCCCACCAGGCTCCTCCATCCATGGGATTTTCCAGGCAAGAGTACTGCAGTAGGGTGCCATTGCCTTCTCCGATATTTTCATAAATCAAGTTTTTGTCAGATTTCTCCACTGTAAATTTATTTTTTTCCCTGTGTTCTCCATACCTTTCCAATATATAGATGAATATCAAGCTTAAAATGTAAAAGAAATACAATTTTTAGAGTGTGTCTGTGGACTACACAATTGATACAGTTTTATTTATCAAAACAAAAGTTTGATCATTTAAATGTATCAAGAAATGATGTTAGCTAAAACTGCAAACACTTTGTAACATTATTTTGGTGAACTAAGCACTTCAACAATTTGTAGTGGTTATAGAAAAATATTAATTTATTTCCCTTATTCTCCAAAATCATTTGTAAATGGAAAAAAAAAATGTAGGGTTTTTTTTTTTTTTTTTTTTACCAAATGCATCTACTTTTGAGAACAAGAGATTCTAAGATAAAGAGACTTATTACTCTATGTGTCATACCAGAAACAGAACTATATTCTTTCTGTGCTGCCCTCCTCACACCAAGAAATCTTACATTTTGGTTTTCTTCTTAAAAAAGAGAGAGAGAGAAAGTAATAGGAAAAACATGTAACTAGGACACAAAATATTATTAAAAATATAAAAGAGGATACAAAAGACCTGTTATATAGTAAGAAATCCATTGTTATGAAAAGTGTTGTATCAGGCAAAAGGAGTTTCTAGCCAACATTGAAACAAAGTTTAAGTCCCCCTCTTTTATGTTTTAGTTCCTTAAGAAAAACCTACACAGGCCTCCCAAAATTCTCGTCCCTTCTCACAGGACTGTAATAAAGACTATATTTCTCAGCTTTCCTTACTGTTGGTTGAGTCTTGCTATTAAATTATAATCAAAAGGAAGTCAAATCAAGTTTTTTTGTGTGTTCAACTTCTGGGAAACTCCTTTAAGAGTTAGTCTATGCCTTTTATTTCTTCTCTTTTAGCTTATTCTTTACTCTGCTCACTTGAATGCAGATGGATGAGATGATACGGTAAAGCCAAAGATGAGTATGAATTCAGTGGCAGAACCGACAACATACTTAGCAGAACAACAAGATGGAATAAACTGGATTACAGAAGATACATAGGCACGCCCTGAAATGATTATCTCTAAACTTTTACATGAAATAGAAATAAACTTTTGTCTTTTTAAAGCCACAGTCATTTTGAGTTTTCTTCTGCTCACAGCCAAACCCAAGTTTAACTAGTACCGTAAGATTCTGAGCCTGCTGCTGCTGCTGCTGCTAAGTTGCTTCAGTCGTGTCTGACTCTGTGCGACCCCACAGACGGCAGCCCACCAGGTTCCCCCATCCCTGGGATTCTCTAGGCAAGAACACTGGAGTGGGTTGCCATTTCCTTCTCCAGCCTAGCTAATTAGTAGCTAATAAGCAGACATGTGGCTCAGACAATAAAGTGTCTGCCTACAGTTCGGGAAGTGACTTAGCAGCAGTGAGTCAGTTGTTTCCGACTCTTTGTAACCCATGGACTATAGCCTGCCAGTCCATGAAATTCTCCAGGCAAGAATACTGGAGTGAGTGGTCATTCCCTCTCCAGGGGATCTTCCCAACCCAGAGATTAAACCTGGGTCTCCCACATTGTGGGCAGATTCTTTACCATCCGAGCCACCAGGGAAGCCGCTACGACATAACATTGTTATATTGGGGATTAAAAAAGACAATTAATGTAAAGTGGTTAAGCACTGTGCCTGGACCAGTGTTAATCTTCAAAAATAAATGTAAATTAGTATGTTAATTTCTGACAACAAAAAGAGAGAAAGAAAAATCTACTATTGAACTTGTGAAAGTCTGACTAAGTTTTTACAAATTCTTTAAACTTATATTATTTGATCTTTTTTTTAAGGATCCATTCCTAATTACATAGATTGAATGGTCAGAGCCTGTTACTCCACCTTGCCCTCCTTGCGGGAGATACATATTATACTCTGCAAATAGCAAAGATTTACTTTGCAATAAAGCTTTTGAGAAAAAAAAAATAATTGAATTTTTCCTTCCTACTTGGCAGTCTATGATAATGGCCTAATAAGACATAACACATAGAATGTGACAAGTGTCAGAGATGAAGTAATTTGCAGTTTGAAATAGTGGAAATTGCAATTCAAAGATCTTATATAGTTTTATTCTCTAAACATATTATGGTAGCAGGTGTGCCCAAGAGACCATTGCTGCATTCATTAATAAGCGAAAGTTTACTAGCATATTTTCATCAATTTTTGTGTGTGTGCTTATTTTATATTTCTAAGTTGAATCCACTGTTGATTGTCTATTCCCATGTACTAGAATTGCTACAATCAAACCAGGAAAATGTAGGTAAAGTGCTTAGAATTGTCCAAAATCATTTCCTCAAAAACTGTAGTGACAATATACTTCAGGCATGCTGAGTGTTAGCTGTGTATATGGTATTCTTCTTGTGTTTATTTAATTCTAGTTACGCCAAGATAGGAAATTACTATTTCTATTTTATGGATAAGGAAGGCAAATCACAGAGTGGTTGAAATACTTGTTGAAAGTCATAAAATAAGGGGCAGAGCTGGAACCTGAACCCAAACAATTGGTTTCTAGAATCTCCCCTCAACCATCATGCTATCTTGTTTCTCAATGTCTGAAATATAAGGGCAAAAGAAATTTTAAAAATAATAGCTAAGAAGATAATTTTGAAGTCAAAGATTCTCTTTAATTTGTGCTTAACTGTGAAAATCAAAACAGCAGAGATACTGCATTAAACCTTTGTTTTAAAAAAGAAATGAAACAAGCAAACTATATGGGGATAAAAGTCCACAGAAATGTGAAATTACCTCTAAAAATTATGTTCAAACATATTTTTATTATGCTTTTTCATTATCTATATATAGTATCTTCTACTCTGTGTATCTTTCTTAACATACAGAAAATTCCACCATCTAAGAGCTTTTATCTTGAAATAAGAAGTATAATCACAACTCAATGAATGAATATTATCATCCATCCAATACCCTCAATCCTTTGGAATAAAAACCATGACTGAGTCTGTTGAACTGGTCATTTAAATATACAGATTTTACATAAGGTATTTTCTCCTATCAGTTTCTAAATGTAAATGTTCTATAAATCTGAGCTTCAGATGAACTTCAAGCAATGGAATTTTTAAAAAAAAAAATATTTTTAATTGGAAGATAATTTTTTTACAATATTGTATTGGCTTCTTCCATACAACAAGGTGAATCAGCCATAAGTATACACATGCCCCCTCCCTCTTGAGCCTTCCTTCCACCCCTTACTCCATCCCAACCCTCCAGGCTGTCACAGAGTACTGCTTTGAATTCTCTGTGGTGGCTTAGGTGGTTTAATCTGTAAGTCGTGTCTGACTCTTGGAACCCCATGGACTGTAGCCTGCCAGGCTCCTCTGTCCATGGGATTTCCCAGGCAATAATACTGAGATGGGTTGCCATTCCCTTCTCCAGGGGATCTTCCTAACCCGGGTCTCCTGTATTGTAGACAGATTCTTTACCAACTGGGCTACAACTCATCCCTTTGAGCTCTCTGTGTTAGGCAGCAACTTCCCCTTAGCTAGTATTCTTGCCTGGAGAATCCCAGGGACAGAGGAGCCTAGGGGGCTGCCGTCTATGGGGTCGCACAGAGTCGGACACGAGTGAAGTGACTTAGCAGCAGTAGCAGCCCCTTAGCTAGCTGTTTTACATATGGTAATATATATGTTTCAATGTTATTCTCTCAGTTCATCCCACCCTTTCCTTCCCCTGCTGTGTCCAAACTGTTCTCTATGGCTAAGTCTGTATTCCTGCCCTGCAAATAAGTTTATCAGTACCATTTTTCTAGATTCCATACATATTCTAAGCAATGGAATTTTTATCAAATTATTTCTGAACTTATAAACTGCCTTAGTATACAACCACAGAACATTTGTATTTCAAAATTAATATTAGGTATACACTATGTATATTTTAAAATGCAACCTAATTATTAGCATTTTTAAAATACTCTAATCTCTATCATCAGCCTTTAAAATGTACTACTATTTTAGAGAAGCAGAGCCGTGTATCGAGCCATCTATAGGAGCCATGTATTGATGATTAAAATCAAAAGTGTTGTCTGTGGTAAAGGTACATGGACTAGAGATTTTGAGCACTCTAAAATTAATTGTTTTCTTAGCAAATTTAGTCTTCCTAGTAGCCTTTACCTAGGGATAATTGATAATTCAAATAAATAAAAATGGAATTGTGACCAAAAAATTAGGCTCTTATCACTTTAATGACATTATTTAGAAATATAGAGCTTGCACCAATGTTTTCAATTATTCAGTAGTTCAATAACTATTTTTAATTTCTTTGAATGTACATAATAGTTACTGTGCTAAAGAGGTTGCAAATATAAATGAGACAAGTTCTATATTTCAGGAGTTCAATTTCTTTCTTTTTTTTTTTTGCATTGCAATATTTTTATTTTTTTAATTTCTTTAATTTCTTAATAATACATGGTGTTATAGTGAAAATACCTCCCTCATGCCACCATTTTTTACAGTGGGTTACAATCATATTTATGTTTCTATCTCTTATGGAATCTCTGCAAAACTATATTTTCTTCTTTTTTGAATCTCTAGCAAAAAACTCTCAATCTGGTGCAAAGGAAATCAAGATTCAGTTTGGCAGAGAAAATAGACACCAAGACACAAGAATAGATGGATTGTTTAGAGAACAGGAAACTCCCTATGTGTCTGGAAGTCAAACAACAGTACTCTAAAAAGTGAGCTAAAAGATGCCACCTTGATAATATCCAAATAAAATACTTTAGTAAAATTTGAAGGTTGGTTGGTTTGCCTTTTTTTTTTTTCCCCAGGCTAATTACTTTACAATATTTTATGGGTTTTGCCATACATTGACATGAATCCACCACGGGTGTACATGTGTTCCCCATCCTGAACCCACCTCCCTCCCCATCCCACCCCTCTGGGTCATTCCAGTGCACCAGCCCCGAGCACCCTGTATCATGCATCAAACCTGGACTGGCAATCTGTTTCACATATGATAATATACATGTTTCAATGCCATTCTTCCAAAGAATCCCACTCTCTCCCTCTCCCACAGAGTCCAAAAGACTATTCTATACATCTGTGTCTCTTTTGCTGAAGGTTATAAAAAATATGTTGGATATCATAGAATATTTTTCTCACAGAAATGCTGTTTATGCTATAAAAATAATAGTAACCAAAAACCCACTTGATTGGTCCAAGTTCTAAGAGAACTTCTACCCTTTTTTAATGAAGAAGGTGGCCCCTCTTAGGTGAGCTATGCTGCTGCTGCTGCTGCTAAGTTGCTTCAGTCCTGTCTGACTCTGTGTGACTCCATTGACGGCAGCCCACCAGGCTCCTCTGTCCACGGGATTCTCTAGGCAAGAATACTGGAGTGGGTTGCCATTTCCTTCTCCCAGTGAGCTATGACCTGCATCTAATTCTCTCCTTAAACATCTTGAGTATCAATCCAGAGCACTCTCTTTTTACCTGAAACTTTGTCTTTCTACAGATACCTCTGTATGAAATTTACACATACTTAAATCTCTCCCATCCTAAAAGAAATGTGCCCCTCTTGACTCCCTCTAGTAATCCAGATGCTGTCTAGCTCATGTTCTCTTTTATAACAACTTTTTAAAGGGGTTACTCTAAATGCTTTCCTCTGTTTTTTTTTTTTTTTTCACTTCCCATTCACTTTTCAATCCATTCCATTATAGATGCTTATTACTCCATTCAAAGTGTTTTTATTAAAATCACCAATGTTCTCTTTGTCATGAAATGAAGAGATATTTCTTAGATATTATATTGCATGGCCTGTTAGTATAATTTCACCTACTTCTCCCTCCTTGAAATACTATAATTCTGTTAAATATCCTTCTGGTTTCTTTTTCATTTTCTTTACATTCCTATTTGATTTTATTTTACATACTTTTCCACAAGAATCCCATTTATTCCAAAAGCTTCAGGTATCAACTCCCTGTCAACAGCTCTTATATTGATATTTTCGGTTCATCTCTTTTCTGTGTATATCAAAATCAGCTCCATCTAACTACTTAAAATGGAATGCTACAAACCAAACTTAACTGCATAGCCACTTACTCCCCACTTCTAATAAAAACTAAAAGCTGGCCTTTAAAAAACACTTGTAGGATTTTATTACGTTTTTTTTCTTTTTTTCCTATGTTTAAGTTTCTTTTAAAATTTTATTGAGATAAAATATGTATATGTTACAATTTTAACAGTTTAGTGTCATTAAGTACATTTACACTGTTGTGTAACCATCACCACTCAGTTCAGTTCAGTCGCTCAGTCATGTCCGACTCTTTGCAACCCCATGAACCTCAGCACGCCAGGCCTCCCTGTCCATCACCAACCCCCGGAGCCTACCCAAACTCAAGTCTATTGAGTTGGTGATGCCACCCAACCATCTCATCCTCTGTCATCCCCTTCTCCTCCAGCCCTCAATCTTTCCCAGCATAAGGGTCTTTTCAAACGAGTCAGCTCTTCATATCAGGTGGCCAAAGTATTGGAGTTTCAGCTTCAACATCAGTCCTTCCAATGAACACCCATGACTGATCTCCTTTAGGATGGACTGGTTGGATCTCCTTGCAGTCCAAGGGACTCTCAAGAGACTTCTCCAACACCACTACCCATCCACAAAACATTTTTTTTTACTAGCTCAAATAAAAGTTTTCAATCCAGATAATTTCTATAAGATCCACTTTTTTTCATATTCATTGCTACCACACTGTATTATTTCTGTCCCTTCCTAAATTACATTTCCACATCTATACTTAATATTTTAATCCAATCTTCATATGTTAGACTTAACTTTGAAAGTCTCAGATCTCTATAGATCCCATTGTGCTTAGGGAAAAGATGTCCACATCAAAGTCAAATCTGAGACCTTCCCAGATATCTCCATGGAGAAGGCAATGGCACCCCACTCCAGTACTCTTGCCTGGAAAATCCCATGGACGGGGGAGCCTGGTAGGCTGCACTCCATGGGGTCACTAGGAGTCGGACATGACTGAGCAACCTCTCTTTCACTTTTCACTTTCATGCATTGGAGAAGGAAATGGCAACCCACTCCAGTGTTCTTGCCTGGAGAATCCCAGGGATGGCAGAGCCTGGTGGGCTGCCATCTATGGGGTCGCACAGAGTCGGACATGACTGAAGTGACTTAGCAGACTTAGCAGCAGCAGATATCTCCATGTAAGTTATGCCGACTTGTGGCCTGCTTCCATACTCACTGTGAGAGCCTCAATCTTATTAATATCACCTGGTGCTCTTACAACTACAAAATCAATGTTTATTTTTACCTACTAGATTTAACTCTTTTAGAAGATAGTGAAAGATGTATCACTATCTTCTTTAAATCTTTATCACTAAAGATTTGTATCAGATCTTATTTCTGAGACAATAAATATTTGTTGAATGTATGATATTTCAAATATTCATTGAGTGTCTACTATTTTCCACTGTTTTCTGTACTAGAAATACAGTGACGAGCCAAACCAAAGTCAGTACTCTCTTGGAGATGCCATACTAGTAACATGAGACTGATGATACAACAAATTAAATAATTTACATCAGTTGATCATGTGCTCAGAAGAAAATTAAAGTGAAGAAGGGGAGTGTAACTGGGATGCTATGTAAAAAAATAGATTAAAGTCTTTTTTATAAGATTGTATTTGATCAGAGATCTGATGAAATGTGGTGCCATGGTGGATATCTAAGAGAAGAGCCATCCAGTAAGAAGGATTTTCAAACAGCATGAAGCAGTGTGTGCTTAACTTGGTCAAGAAGGACTGCCAGTGTGCACAGGGTGGGGCTATGAGAGAGGGAAAAGAGAAGAGCAGGTGACAGGTCTGTAGGACCTTGAATACCACAGCTAACACTTTGAGTGAAATAGCAAGCTATTGCAAGGTTGTAAGCACAAAAGTGACATAATATGATTTACTTTCTCAGAAGAACACTCTAGTTTTGTAAAGAGTGGGCTATGGAGAACTAGCATAGTATTAGATAGGTCACTGGGAGACTACTTACAATGGTTCTGGTGAGTCATGATAATGGTTAAAGTGACCAAAGTAGAATTCATGAAGAATGGTTTGATTCAGGATAAATAAAATAGAACTAATAATATCTGCTAATGAATTTGGTGTGGAATGTGGGAAAATAGGGCTTCCCCAGTGACTCCTCCATAAAGAAATGGCTTGCAGTGTAGGAGCCCCAGGAGATCTCCTGGAGGAGGGCATGGCAACCCACTCTAATATTCTTGCCTGAGGAATCCTATGCACAGAGCAGCCTGGCAGGCTACTGTCCATAGGGTTGCAAAGAGTTGGACACAGCTGAAGTGACTGAGCATGCATGCCTATGCAAAAATTTTTTTTAAAAACTATGATTCCAGTATTTTGGAATGGCATTACTTTTTACCGAGGAGAGAGAAATGAAGAGAAGATTTGATAGTGACAATAAAGAATTCAGCTTGAGGCATATAATGTTTGAGATAATTCAAACACATCCAAGTGTAATTTTGAGTAGAGAGTCGGGCATGTGAATAAATGAATTTCACTTATTCTCCATTCTCCAAAAAAATTACTTAATTTTTTGAGTCTCATTTTCTTAATCTACAAAATGACACTGATTCTTTATTTAAAGAATTAAAGGTAGATACTTGTAAATACCCCAAATATGCCAACACAACAAAAACATTCAATAATTTTTAGGAATTTTTTTCTCCCATCAAAATGCAGCCTATATCATAACATTTTGTGAGATTCACACGAGGCAGGGAAAACTTCTGTAAGTTGAGAAATATAAAAATGTAAAGTATTAGTTCCATTATTTCTGTTATTGTTGGCAGTAATAAGGTCTCAGTACATTGCTCTTGTTTTTTATACTAGCATTGCTTTTGAAAAATAAAACATCACCTTAAACATATATAGGAAATATAAGGTCTATTTCTTTGGCTCTTTATGGAAGTGTCAACAAAGAGAAGCTATTTTATTTTCTTGACCTTTATATAATTCTCAAGTCAATAGAAAACTTAATCATTACTTGGACAAAAGTTGTATGAACACCCAAGTATTATTTATGGTGTTAATTTCCTAGAAGATACATAAGTGGGATTATTTACTCTGCAAAGAAAAAGATGTAACCAGCTAGGAGTCAAGGCCACTTTTCAGCCTATGGAAATGGATGACATCCAGTGCTACAAACACAATTTTTTTTCCTGGTAAAATCTGGCTCCAGTTTGATTAGATGTCAGATAACAGAAGCAAGGCAAGCAGAATGTCTTCTCTGATAAAACTACATCTTCATTATAGACCTATCATCAAAGCCCTTCATTCCATAATCCTTGCTAATGTCAGCTACTCTAAGTCCTGAATACTCATGAGACATTGGATTACATTTATAGTTTTACCTTTCAGCCCTCTCTATCAGCATAATGTAGAAAATGAAAAAAAGCATTCCATTCTGATATCTATCACATCAATGGTCTTGAAAAGTAAGATAGGAAAATGACATATTCATTTATTTAAACTAATGTGTTCAGGTCCAAAAGTCAGAAAGAAGAGATCAAGAGTGAGATAGTTGTGTCTGAGTTTAAGACACTGTGATTATAGACTTACAGAAACTTGCTGGCAAGTGTTTAACAGCTTCCTTGACAGAGATCAAAAAGAGCAATTCAAAAAGATTTTCAACCAAAAGTAGAGTAAGTTATTTATTTTGTATATTTTTGTAAAAAGCTTTCTTGTCTAAGAGAGTGATTGTTAAAGCAAAAAAAGTGGAAGGATGAAACTAACAAATGGTACAATGTTGAAAGGGACAACTTAAAAAATCATTGTGAAGTTTTGTGCAGGAAGTAAGCTGAACACTGGAGAATTAAATTCTGAATGAGAGTTAGGTAGAGAAAGAGGAGGCATCATGGGTAGCTGCTGGGTATAAAGGCGCTGAAATACACTCCTCAACTAAAAAGTGGTCTTTCATTTCTGACTTTGTTGTATTTAACCTAGAGGTCAGTTGTAATATGTTTCTTTTTTTTTTTTTAATTTTATTTTATTTTTAAACTTTACAATATTGTATTAGTTTTGCCAAATATCGAAATGAATCCACCACAGGTATACCTGTGTTCCCCATTCTGAACCCTCCTTCCTCCTCCCTCCCCATACCCTCCCTCTGGGTCGTCCCAGTGCACCAGCCCCAAGCATCCAGTATCCTGCATCGAACCTGGACTGGCGAATCGTTTCATACATGATATTCTACATGTTTCAATGCCATTCTCCCAAATCTCCCCACCCTTCCCCTCTCCCACAGAGTCCATAAGACTGATCTATACATCAGTGTCTCTTTTGCTGTCTCGTACACAGGGTTATTGTTAGCATCTTTCTAAATTCCATATATATGCGTTAGTATACTGTATTGGTGTTTTTCTTTCTGGCTTACTTAACTCTGTATAATAGGTTCCAGTTTCATCCATCTCATTAGTATGTTTCTTATCCCAGTGTGTCTGGTTAAGTGACTTTAACCTAGTCTCAACTTTCATCCTGATTATGATTTCCCTTATCCCTGCTGCTGATCTCATAGTTTTTGCTTATTATGCTTCACTGATTTTGCAGCTTCCCCTGTTTTCCTGACTTGTGATTTCTTACTGATTTCTTTACTCTGTGGCTTTGCTGGTATATCTGACCCTCATATCCTCTGCTTCTGTCTGTCTTGATTCTAATGGTCAGTGGAAAGAGCCAGATATCCATGGACAATGAGGCTCATTTAGTCTGGTTAAGAGGTTAAGAGGCAACTGAATGTGTGTTACAGTCCCTTTTACAATCAGAACATGCTAGCAATAGTCCTCTCAGAGTCCAATAGCTGAGATGCATCCCTGTTATCTTTGGTTAGTCCTTTTCTTTAATGGAGAGAGAATTCCCTGACTCCAGCATGTTCTCACTGAGGAAGAAAAAAGGAAAAAAACTTGGCTGTTTGCAAAGCTATCAGCTGTCCAACAGAATATATTGCTTTATTAAGTAAATAAATAAATAGTTCTCAAATGAGCAGAGCTCTATAGTAAACATTACAATGGATCTAAAGCAAGGTAAGTTTCAGACCTAAGACATTGATCTTATCTGTTCTGGACAGCTGGACCAAAAGGTCATCTCTGAATCTTGACTGCTATATTCTGAGCTCATGTGTGTAGGTGGCAACTCTCCTAGGCTCCACATAAAACCATAAGTGGTATCTAAGTATCTTATATTGTGACATTTTCCAGTCTTTGTCTACTTAGAGGAGATAATATAACTATAGACTGAAGGAAGGAAGAAAGGAGTTACATATACTTTCACCTTATTAATATGTAAAAACACACAGGGCTAAATAAACCTATAATCAGATTAATCACGATTAAGTATATAGATTTATATTTGAGAAAGAAGGAAACAAAATTTTCTTAAAATTATTCCAAAATGAAATAGTTTACCAAGTGAGAATGTAAAGATATTTTTATGGGGAGTCTTGCAATTTGATTATATATGTATATGATGATTTTTAATCATCCTATTTTTTATGAGCCCAAAGATGTCTTTTATACCAGTATTTGGAATATCTATTATTGAAAGCTTATGATGAACAGTGTTGGATTCGTGATCTCCAAAGAAGAAGAAGATTTAACTTCAGGACCAGGGACCAGGCTTGATCACTCAAGAGCTTTTGTACAGTAGAGTTTTATTAAAGTGAAAAGAGACAGAGAAAGTTTCTGACACAGACATCAGAAGGAGGCCAGAGAATGCTCCCCTAGCTAGTCTTATCAAGGCCTTGTATACTTTTTTCAGACCCACTCCCATAATATCGGAGAAGGCAATGGCAACCCACTCCAATACTCTTGCCTGGAAAATCCCATGGACGGAGGAGCCTGGTAGGCTGCAGTCCATGGGGTTGCTAGGAGTCGGACACGACTGAGTGACTTCACTTTCACTTTTCACTTTCATGCATTGGAGAAGGAAATGGCAACCCACTCCAGTGTTCTTGCCTGAAGAATCCCAGGGAAGGAGGAGCCTGGTGGGCTGCCGTCTATGGGGTCTCACAGAGTTGGACACAACTGAAGTAACTTAGCAGCCCATAATATACATTTTAAGATGAGAGGATTAGACCGAAAGTTCTTGTTAAGGAGAAACATACCTTCGAGCAAGATACATTGTTATATTGATTAAGACAAAGCAATATAGAAAAGAACATTTGTCCTTTTATCCTTGAGAGCCCCAGACCCCTTTCTCCTTCTTGAGGGCTCCGGACCTCTTTCTCCTCCCCAGGAACCCTGGACTTCTTATCAACCTACCTAGGAATTGACTCTCATTATACTGTGTTTAAAAGCTATATTGCAGTTTTTACTATTCAGTAGCTTTTAACCTTCCAGCTGATTAACAGAAGCTGAGTTCCCTCCCCAGACTCTTTACAACCCCATGGACTGTGGCCCACCAAGCTCCTCCGTCCATGGGACTCTCCAGGCAAGAATACTGGAGTGGGTTGCCATTTCCTTCTCCAGGGGATCTTCCTGACCCGGGAATCGAACCCAGGTCTTCTGCATTGCAGGCAGACACTTTAACTTCTGAGCCACCAGGGAAGCCTACTTCTTTAATCATACTTTCTTCTTTTGATTTACATATCTTTCCATAAGAAATATTTCAGAATCATTTTAGAACCAAATAATTCACTTCCAAAAGCAAATTCTGCTCCAGATCCTGGATGAGGGCTGCTAATATTAAAGTAAACTCATCACAAATGAGGGCCCTTCCATTTATATCAGGTTGTTTCTTTTAAAATTAGACCTTCTTACCTAAGCAGACCTTTGAGAAAGACATATATGGTTTTAGTACCAGGTAAGTCACTTTCTGACTGTGTGACTTCTGGCAAGTCAAGTGTTCTCTCCATCATCATTGTTCTTACCTATTAAATTAGGATAATAATATTCCACACCAACCAGGATAACATGTGATCATATATCTGAAGCACTTAGTGGGGTGTTTAACAAAATCTTTTCTCAGTTTGAGAATTAAGGAGTAGAAAGATGAGAATAATTATTCACAGGCTTGTCTTTAAAATCTAGAAGAGACATCTAAACAAAACAAAGGAGAAAGAGAGAGTACATGTATATTTTGTGGAGCTGAGGGTTTTGGCATAAGCAGATGATGACTAATACAAAATCTGCACCTTGGTAAAGTCAATTGAATAAAATATATTCATTAATAACTAAGTGTACTAAAATCTCCAGGGGAATATAAAAGTGGAGTGGAATGTGATTCGTGTAGATTTATATTTGAGAAAGAAGGAAACAAAATTATTTTCTTAGGATAATTCCAAGATAAAATAGTTTATCCAATGAGACTGTAAAATTTTTATGGGGAGTCTTGCAATGTAACAGACATGAGTGTCTATATGTATATGATGATTTTTAAATCATCCTATTTTTTCATAAGCCTGAAGATTTCTTTTATATTAGTATTTAAAATACCTATTTAAATAATCCATTGAGGGTCATGGGTGGCGTAGAGATAATGACAGGTCTTGACTGACCATGTAACCAAAACTCAGTGAGCTAAGAATTGAACTCAGTTCAGTTCAGTCACTCAGTTGTGGCCAACTCTTTGGAACCGCATGGACAGCAGCATGCCAGGCTTCCCTGTCCTTCACCTACACCCAGAGCTTGCTCAAAATCATGTCCATTGAATCAGTGATGCCATCCAACCATCTCATACTTTGTAATCCCCTTCTCCTCCTGCCTTCAAACTTTCCCAGCATCAGGGTCTTTTCCAAAGAATTGAACTCAGGTAACCTAAATCTCAATTCAGAGCCACTTCATCTTTATTTCATGCATTTCTGGAATGAGATTCCTTGACTTTTTGTTTACAGGTTTTCTTTTATGTTAATGCAATGATTTGATGACATAAACTTCAGATGCCATGTAATAGCACACTCAAATTCTTCTATAATTTAGAACTGTCTGGAATAGCTTAGTCCAAACTTGCATTTGTTTCTAATCAAAACTGTAACATGTAACACCCCCAGGATAAGTAACTTTGGTTACTGAGATGCATTTCTCTTAAATAATGACAAATTTCAAAGTAAATGATTTTTCCCATTTCTGTAGCAATCCTGTCCTATTTTCTTGTTCACTTACTGAAGTATAGGAGATGACAAGTTTACTTTGACAAGGTTTTAATTCGTTTCCATATGCGATACTTTTTTACCATGTGGTCCTGAAATTTTCTTTCTGTGCCGGGGGGCGGGGGGGGGGGGGGGGCGGGGAGGGGGGGCACTTAAATTGTTTTAATTATTACCTGCATCAGCTCTGATATTCCCTAAGCAGATGGCTCTGACACTTTTTTGCTTGTTTTGGTTTGAAAGCTTTGCTCTCATTCCACCAATTCAGATGGACTAGTTTAGTTTCTGAGCAGGTGAATTAAAGAAAAAGTAAAAAATCAACAGTAGGTCAACTGAGGACTTTTCTGCAGTTAAACTCAAATACAGGCAATGACTCAAATGAAATCAAAATGGCCTTTCCTGAAGGGCGAATGAATGCTGTCCACTAATTTCTGACAGGACAGTGTTTGTACGGCTTTTTCAAAATGAACAAGCTTTGGACATTTCTTATCTTTTGTTTGTTTGTCTGGCTGTGGAAGCTGGGTGGCAGAGAAGGAAGTTGTTGTTTGGCTGGAGCTTTATTCAGTTTCTACAGCTGCGCTAAATCAACAGACAGTTTTGGCAAGGTTGAAATTATTCTGTATAGGCAGATGAGGCATTTATATCTGACAGGAGTGATTTAGGCAAAGGAGAAAAGGAAAGATACCCATTTGAATGCAGAGTTCCAAAGAATAACAAGGAGAGATAAGAAAGCATTCCTCAGAGACCAATGCAAAGAAATAGATGAAAACAATAGAATGGGAAAGACTAGAGATCTCTTCAAGAAAATTAGAGATACCAAGGGAACATTTCATGCAGAGATGAGCACAATAAAGGACAGAAATGGTATGGACCTAACAGAAGCAGAAGATATTAGGAAGAGGTGGCAAAATACACAGAAGAACTATACAAAAAAGACCTTCACGACACAGATAATCACGATGGTGTGATCACTCACCCAGAGCCAGACCTGGAATGAGAAGTCAAGTGGGCCTTAGGAAGCATCACTATGAACAAAGCTAGTGGAGGTGATGGAATTCTTGTTGAATTTAGGAAAAATCCTAAACGACGATGCTGTGAAAGTGCTGCACTCAATATGCCAGCATATTAGGAAAACTCAGCAGTGGCCACAGGACTGGAAAAGGTCAGTTTTCATTCCAATCCCACAGAATGGCAATGCCAAAGAATATTCAAGCTATTGCACAATTGCACTCATCTCATACACTAGCAAAGTAATGCTCAAAATTCTCCAAGCCATTTTTCAACAGTACATGAACAATGAACTTCCAGATGTTCAAGCTGGATTAGAAAAGGGAGAGGAACCAGAGATCAAATTGCCAACATCTGTTGGATCATCAAAAAAGCAAGAGAGTTCCAGAAAAACATCTACTTCTTCTTTATTGACTATGCCAAAACCTTTAACTGTGTGGATCGCAAAAATACTGTGGAAAATTATTCAAGAGATGGGAATACCAGACCACCTGACCTGCTTCCTAAGAAATCTGTATGCAGGTCAAGAAGCAACAAGTAGAACTGGACATGGAACAACAGACTGATCCCAAATAGGCAAAGGAGTATGTCAAGGCTGTATATTGTCACCCTGCTTATTTAACCTATATTCAGAGTACATCACATGAAATGCCAGGCTGGTTGAAGCACAAGCTGGAATCAAGATTGCTGGGAGAAATATCAATAATCTCAAATATGCAGATGGCACCACCCTTATGGCAGAAAGTGAAGAGGAACTAAAGAGCCTCTTTATGAAAATAAAAGAGGAGAGTGAAAAAACTGGCTTAAAACTCAACATTCAGAAAACTAAGAGGAGACAGAAATAGATGGTGGAGGAGTAAGATGGGGAGAGAGCCAGCTTCCCCCCCCAATACATAAAAAACTCATCATGGACAACTCCTACAGAGCAACCTCTAGGCGACAGCAGAAGACCCCAGGCCTCCAGAAGGACAGGCCAAGCTCCCTGAAATGAGATAGGAGAGAGGAAGGAGACATAAAAAGGGAAAAAGAGAACTTCTGGGCAGGAGCTTGTGCCCCGAGGAAGGTAGGGAGCCCTGAAACAGGGGTTCCCGAGCACAGGGAAACTCCCTCACAGGCGGGGCACAAAGGGGACCTGCGACGTCTTAGAAAACCAGGCAAAGCAGGGACTTGAAGGACAGTAAACAGAGAAAGCTGCACTTTTCAGCCCCTTAACAGCTCATGGACTAAGGCTCCAAACAGATGATGGGCTCCAGGAACCGAGAGTGGTGGGGCATACAAACCCAGCCAGCAGTGCACTACGCTTGAAGCACAGAAGGTGAGTCCAGGTACCGAATTCGATGCCAGCAGACACAGCGGGTGCAAAGGGAGGATCTCGGGTGCTGATAGAGGGGAGGCATACAAACTTGGGCAGTGCACACAACCCTTCCGGCATAGCCTAAAGAAGAACAAATAACCCCTGCGACAAAGAGTGCAGGGAGTGAGCCCAAACAAGTGCACATAAACTCCGTGACACAGAGGTGGGCCCAGGGAGCTGAAACAAGTCCACACTAGCCTGTAACACAGAGGCCAGCCCAGGGAGCTGAAACAAGTCCACACTAGCCTGTAACGCAGAGGCCAGCCCAGGGAGCTGAAACAAATGCACGTAAGCCCACGACACAGAGGGTGAACCTTGGGAACTGAGTCAAGTGGACACAAGCCGTGTGACACAGAGGTGAGTGTAGGGGGCTGAGGGAAGCCCACACATAGTGCCCTGATGTAGAAGGATCCACGCAAGCACCTACCTAGCAAGTATCAGCCAAAAGTGCAGGGCGAGACAGAGGAACAGAAGCACTGGCAATGATCCCAGGGAAAAGTAGGGGCCCGGTGGCACTGGAGTTATGCTGACAGGGCCACTTTGAAACAGCTGCGGAAATAGATGCACCTAACACCACGGACAATGGGAAAGACTAGAGATCTCTTCAAGAAAATTAGAGATATCAAGGGGACATTTCACGCAAAGATGGGCTTGATAAATGACAGAAATGGTATGGACCTAACAGAAACAGAAGATATTAAGAAGAGGTGCAAAGAATATACAGAAGAACTGTACAAAAAAGATCTTCATGACCCAGATAATCACGATGGTGTGATCACTCACCTAGAGCCAGACATCCTGGAATGTGAAGTCAAGTGGGCCTTAGAAAGCATCACTATGAACAAGCCTAGTGGAGGTGATGGAATTCCAGTTGAGCTATTTCAAATCCTGTAAGATGATGCTGTGAAAGTGCTGCACTCAATATGCCAGCAAATTTGGAAAACTCAGCAGTGGCCACAGGACTGGAAAAGATCAGTTTTCATTCCAATCCCAAAAAAAGGCAATGCCAAAGAATGCTCAATCTACCACACAATTGCACTCATCTCACACGCTAGTCAAGTAATGCTCAAAATTCTCCAAGCCAGGCTGGAGCAATATGTGAACCGTGAACTTCCTGATGTTCAAGCTGGTTTTAGAAAAGGCAGAGGAACCAGAGATCAAATTGCCAACATCTGCTGGATCATGGAAAAAGCAAGAGAGTTCCAGAAAAACATCTATTTCTGCTTTGTTGACTATGCCAAAGCCTTTGACTGTGTGGATCACAGTAAACTGTGGAAAATTCTGAAAGTGATGGGAATACCAGACCACCTGACCTGCCTCTTGAGAAACCTATACGCATGTCAGGAAGCAACAGTTCAAACTGGACATGGAACATAAGACTGGCTCCAAATTGGAAATGAAGTATGTCAAGGCTGTATATTGTCACCCTGCTTATTTAACTTCTATGCAGAGTACATCATGAGAAACGCTGGACTGGAAGAAGCACAAGCTGGAATCAAGATTGCTGGGAGAAATATCAATAACCTCAGATATGCAGATGACACCACCCTTATGGCAGAAAGTGAAGAAGAACTAAAGACCCTCTTGATGAAAGTGAAAGAGGAGATGAAAAAGTTGGCTTAAAATTCAAAATTCAGAAAACTAAGTTCATGGTATCTGGTCCCATCACTTCATGGCAAATAGATGAGGAAACAGTGGAAACAGTGTCAGACTATTTTTTTGGGCTCCAAAATCACTGCAGATGGTGATTGCCGCCATGAAATTAAAAGACGCTTACTCCTTGGAAGGAAAGTTATGAGCAACCTAGATAGCATATTGAAAAGCAGAGACATCACTTTGCCAACAAAGGTCCGTCTAGTCAAGGCTATGGTTTTTCCTGTGGTCATGTATGGATGTGAGAGTTGGACTGTGAAGAAAGCTGAGCACTGAAGAATTGATGCTTTTGAAGTGTAGTGTTGGAGAAGACTCTTGAGAGTCCCTTGGAGTGCAAGGACATCCAACCAGTCCATTCTAAATGAGATCAGTCCTGGGTGTTCATTGGAAGGACTGATGCTAAAGTTGAAACTCCAAAACTTTGGCCACCTTATGCAGAGAGTTGACTCATTGGAAAAGACTCTGATACTGGAGGGATTGGAGGCAGGAGGAGAAGGGGACAACAGAGGATGAGATGGCTGGATGGCATCACCGTCTCGATGGACAAGAGTTTGGGTAAACTCTGGGAGTTGATGATGGACAAGGAGGCCTGGTGTGCTGTAATTCATGGGGTCACAAAGAGTCAGACACGACTGAGTGACTGAACTTAACTGAACTGAACACCACGAAAGCTAGAACTACTTCCTAAAGGCATAGGGAACTCATAGACACTCCATAACCTACCACTGGACACTGCATTGCGTTTCAGAGAAATGAGATCGAGCTCCATTATCCAGAACACAGGCACAAGCTCCGCCAAGCAGGAAAACATCAGAGGTCACAAACCCAACCCCATCCACAGGAGCAAACCCCACAACCAAAAGCTACAATCCTGAGAATTAAAAAAATTTTTTTCTATTTTTTCTCCTATAAATCACACTGTTCATTCCCCCAACATATTGCCACTTTCACACTAGTTTTTAGCTGTGCTGTGGAGTTTTCTTCTTTGTTTTTCTTGTTATTAAAACAAATTCATTTTAAGATTTTTTTCTTATAAATCACAGTGCTTATTCCCCAACATATTTCTACTATCACAATAGCTTTTTGTGGTGCTGTGGAGTTTTCCTCTTTGTGTTTCTTGTCAAAAAAAAGAAAGAAAAAAATTGATTAAAAAATTTTTTTTCTTTTTCTTACTTTTTTTTTCACTATGATTCTCTTTTGGATTTTGTTTTTTATATATTGAACTGCCTTTCCTACTGTTCTTTCCTGGTTGTAGCTATTCCTGAATACATACATACATATATATATATATATATATATATATATATATATATATATATATACATATGTATGTGTATATATACATACATATATATATGTAATGGGAAATAGATGGGGAAACAGTGCAAACAGTGTCAGACTTTATTTTTTTGGGCTCCAAAATCACTGCAGATGGTGACCGCAGTCATGAAATGGCAACCCACTCCAGTATTCTTGCCTGGAGAATCCCAGGGATGGGGGAGCCTGGTGGGCTGCAGTCCATGGGGTCGCACAGAGTTGGACACGACTGAAGTGACTTAGCAGCAGCAGCACTCCTTGGAAGAAAAGTTATGACCAACCTAGATAGCATATTGAAAAGCAGAGACATCACTTTGACAACAAAGGTCCATCTAGTCAAGGCTTTGGTTTTTCCAATGGTCATGTATGGATGTGAGAGTTGGACTGTGAAGAAAGCTGAGCACTGAAGAATTGATGCTTTTGAAGTGTAGTGTTGGAGAAGACTCTTGAGAGTCCCTTGGAGTGCAAGGACATCCAACCAGTCCATTCTAAATGAGATCAGTCCTGGGTGTTCATTGGAAGGACTGATGCTAAAGTTGAAACTCCAAAACTTTGGCCACCTTATGCAGAGAGTTGACTCATTGGAAAAGACTCTGATACTGGAGGGATTGGAGGCAGGAGGAGAAGGGGACAACAGAGGATGAGATGGCTGGATGGCATCACCGTCTCGATGGACAAGAGTTTGGGTAAACTCTGGGAGTTGATGATGGACAAGGAGGCCTGGTGTGCTGTAATTCATGGGGTCACAAAGAGTCAGACACGACTGAGTGACTGAACTTAACTGAACTGAACACCACGAAAGCTAGAACTACTTCCTAAAGGCATAGGGAACTCATAGACACTCCATAACCTACCACTGGACACTGCATTGCGTTTCAGAGAAATGAGATCGAGCTCCATTATCCAGAACACAGGCACAAGCTCCGCCAAGCAGGAAAACATCAGAGGTCACAAACCCAACCCCATCCACAGGAGCAAACTCCACAACCAAAAGCTACAATCCTGAGAATTAAAAAAATTTTTTTTCTATTTTTTCTCCTATAAATCACACTGTTCATTCCCCCAACATATTGCCACTTTCACACTAGTTTTTAGCTGTGCTGTGGAGTTTTCTTCTTTGTTTTTCTTGTTATTAAAACAAATTCATTTTAAGATTTTTTTCTTATAAATCACAGTGCTTATTCCCCAACATATTTCCACTATCACAATAGCTTTTTGTGGTGCTGTGGAGTTTTCCTCTTTGTGTTTCTTGTCAAAAAAAAGAAAGAAAAAAAATTGATTAAAAAATTTTTTTTCTTTTTCTTACTTTTTTTTTCATTATGATTCTCTTTTGGATTTTGTTTTTTATATATTGAACTGCCTTTCCTACTGTTCTTTCCTGGTTGTAGCTATTCCTGAATACATACATACATATATATATATATATATATATATATATGTATGTGTATATATACATACATATATATATGTAATGGGAAATAGATGGGGAAACAGTGCAAACAGTGTCAGACTTTATTTTTTTGGGCTCCAAAATCACTGCAGATGGTGACCGCAGTCATGAAATGGCAACCCACTCCAGTATTCTTGCCTGGAGAATCCCAGGGATGGGGGAGCCTGGTGGGCTGCAGTCCATGGGGTCGCACAGAGTTGGACACGACTGAAGTGACTTAGCAGCAGCAGCACTCCTTGGAAGAAAAGTTATGACCAACCTAGATAGCATATTGAAAAGCAGAGACATCACTTTGACAACAAAGGTCCATCTAGTCAAGGCCTTGGTTTTTCCAATGGTCATGTATGGATGTGAGAGTTGGACTGTGAAGAAAGCTGAGCACCGAAGAATTGATGCTTTTGAACTGTGGTGTTGGAGAAGACTCTTGAGAGTCCCTTGGACTGCAAGGAGATCCAACCAGTCCATTCTGAAGGAGATCAGCCCTGGGATTTCTTTGGAAGGAATGATGCTAAAGCTGAAACTCCAATACTTTGGCCACCTCATGCGAAGAGTTGACTCATTGGAAAAGACTCTGATGCTGGGAGGGATTGGGGGCAGGAGGAGAAGGGGACGACAGAGGATGAGATGGCTGGATGGCATCGCTGACTCGATGGACATGAGTCTGAGTGAACTCTGGGAGTTGATGATGGACAGGGAGGCTCGGCATGCGGTGAATCATGGGATCGCAAAGAGTCGCACACGACTGAGTGACCGGACTGAACTGAACTGAACTGAACTGAAATATATATATATATATATATATATATATATATATCTTTCACCAAATAAGTTAAATTGTTGAGGTCTCTGTGCTATATTCCTCAGTTGGCCCTCTGCTCATGCTCAGATTTCCAGATTTAGCATTAGCTAACTCTGCTTTAAATTGGTTGATATCACCTCTGGTTTCCCTTGCTCACTAAGTCAAAAAATTTCCTGTACTCTTTTCTTTAGAACACTTTGGTTATAACGTTATGTGTGGAAGTGTGTGTGTATATGTCCCAATATTTCTGTATTTACCTACTTGGTCTCCTCCCACTAGAACATGGGCACAAGAAATATAGCACAAATGAAACAGCAAGGTAGAAAGTCAGAAGACCCTATAAACAAAGAGGAAATAAGTAATCTCCCTGAAAGAGAATTCATAATAATGATAGTAAAGATGCTCCAAAGACTTGAAAATAGAATGGATAAAATGCAAGAAGCATTTAACACAGTTAACTCAATCACCAAGGACATAGAAGAAATAAAGAATAAGCAAACAGAGATGAATAACACAAATACTAAAATTAAAAATACTCTAGAAGGAACCAATAGCAGAATAATTGAGACAGAAAAACAGATAAGTTAGCTGGAGAACAGAATGGTGGAAATAATTGCTGAAGAACAGAATAAAGGGAAAGGAATGAAAAGTACTGAGGACAGACTCAGAGACCTTTGGGACAATATTAAATGCACCAATATATGAATTATAGGGGTTCCAGAGAAAGAAGAAAAAAAGAAAGGCACTGAACAATTTTGAAGAAATTATAATTGAAAACTTCCCCAACATGGGAAAGAAAATAGTCAATCAAGTCCAAGAAGCACAGAGAGTCCCCTACAGGTTAAACACAAGGAGAAACACATCAAGACACATGTTAACCAAGCTAACAGAGATTAAGCACAAAGAAAGAATATTAAAAGCAGTAAGGGAAAAGCAACAAGTAACATGCAAGGGAAAACCCATACAATTAACAGCGGATCTTTCAGCAAAAACTCTATAGGCCAGAAAGGAATGGCAGGATATATTTAAAGTACTGAAAGAGAAAAACCTACAACCACGATCACTATATCCAGGAAAGATCTTATTCAAAATTGACAGAGAAATCAAAAGATTTATGGACAAGCAGAAGTTAAGAGAATTCAGCACCACCAAACCACCCTTGCAACAAATACTAAAGGGACTTACATAGCCAGTAAACACAAGAGAAAGGAAAGACCTACAAAAACAAACCCACAACAATCAAGAAAATTCCAATAGGAATATATGTGGCAATAATTACCTTCAATGTAAATGGATTAAAAGCGCCAACCAAAAGATACAGATTGACTGAAAGGATACAAAAACAAGACCCATATATATGCTGCCTACAGGAGATCCACTTTAGACCTAGAGAAACATACAGACTTAAAGTAAAAGGATGGAAAAAGATATCCCATGCAAATGGAAATCAAAAGGAAGCTGGAGTGGCAATCTTTATTTCAGACAAAATAGACTTTAAAATAAAGAATATCATAAGAGACAAAGAAGGACACTGCATAATGATCAAGGGATCAATCCAAGAAGAAGACATAACAATTGTAAATGTCTATGCACCCAACATAGGAGCACCTCAATATATAAGGCAAACACTAAGAAGCATAAGAAAAGAAATCGACAGCAATACAATAACAGTAGGGGACTTTAACACCCCACTTTCACCAATGCACAGATCATCAAAACGGAATCAGTAAGGAAACACAAACCTTAAATGAAACTTTAGACCAAATGGACCTAATTGATATCTTCAGGACTTTCTATCCAAACGCAGAAGAACATACTTTCTACTCAAGTGCCCATGAAACATTCTCCAGGATAGACCACATCTTGAGCCGCAAATCAAGCCTCAGTAAATTTAAGAAAATTGAAATTGTATGAAGTATCTTCTCTGACCACAACGCTATGAGACTAGATATCAACTATGGGGAAAAACAAAACAAAACAAAACAAAACAGCAAAAAATGTAAACTCATGGAGATTAAACAATACATTACTAAATAACAAAGAGTTTACTGAAGAATTAAGAAAAGAAATCAAAAGATTCCTAGAAACAAATGACAATGAAAACACGACAACCCAAAACTTATGGGACTCAGAAAAAGCAGTACTAAGAGGGAGGTTTATAGTGATACAATCATACCTCAAGAAGCAAGAAAAGCATCAAATAGACAGCCTAACTATACATCTAAAACAGTTGGAAAAAGAAGAACAAAAAACCCCCAAAGTCAGCAGAAGGAAGCAGATCATAAAAATCAAAACAGAAATAAATGAAAAAGAAATGAAGGAATAATAGCAAATATTAATAAAACTAAAAACTGGTTCTTTGAGAAGATAAAATTAACAAACCACTAGCCAAACTCATCAAGGAAAAAAGGGAGGGAAAAAATCAAATCAATAAAATTAGAAATGAAAAAGGAGGGGTTGCAACAGACAGCACAGAAATACAAAGGATCATAACAGAATATTATGAGCAACTATATGATAATAAAATGGACAACCTAGAGGAGATGAACAGATACTTAGAAAAGATTAGCCTCCCAAGATTGAACCAGGAAGAAATAGAAATTATGAATAACCCAATTACAAACACTGAAATTGAAATAGTGATAAAAAATCTAACCAAAAACAAAAGCCCAGAGCCAGATGGCTTCATAGGGGAATTCCATCAAACATTCAGAGAAGAGCTAATGCCAATTTTTCTGAAACTCTTCCCAATAATTGCAGAGGAAGGAACACTTCCAAAATTATTCTATGAGGCCACAAACACCCTGATACCAAAACCAGGAAAAGAGAATACAAAAAAAGAAAATTATAGGCCAATATCACTGATGAACATAGAAGCAAAAGTCCTCAACAAAATTCTAGCCAACAGAATCCAAGAGCAAATTAAAAAGTTCATACACTATGATCAAGTTGGGTTTATTCCAGGGATGCAAGGATTCTTCAATTTACACAAATCAACCAACGTGATACACCATATCAACAATTGAAAGATAAAACCCATATGATCATCTCAATTGATGCAGAAAAGTCCTTCAACAAAATCCAGCATCCATTTATGATAAAAGCACTTCAAAAAATTTGCATAGAAGGAACCTTCCTCAACATCAGATCAGATCAGATCAGTTCAGTCACTCAGTCGTGTCCGACTCTTTGCGACCCCATGAATCACAGCACGCCAGGCCTCCCTGTCCATCACCAACTCCCGGAGTTCACTCAGACTCACATCCATCGAGTCAGTGATGCCATCCAGCCATCTCATCCTCTGTCGTCCCCTTCTCCTTCTGCCCCCAATCCCTCCCAGCATCAGAGTCTTTTCCAATGAGTCAATTCTTTGCCTGAGGTGGCCAAAGTACTGGAGTTTCAGCTTTAGCATCATTCCTTCCAAAGAAATCCCAGGGCTGATCTTCTTCAGAATGGACTGGTTGGATCTCCTTGCAGTCCAAGGGACCCTCAAGAGTCTTCTCCAACACCACAGTTCAAAAGCATCAATTCTTCGGCGCTCAGCCTTCTTCACAGTCCAACTCTCACATCCATACATGACCACAGGAAAAACCATAGCCTTGACTAGACGGACCTTTGTTGTCAAAGTGATGTCTCTGCTTTTGAATATGCAATCTATGTTGGTCATAACCTTGCTTCAAAGGCCATATATGAAAAGCCCATACAAACATTATTCTCAATGGTGAAAAACTAAAAGCTTTCTCTCTAAGATCAGGAACAAGACAAGGGGGTCTACTCTCATCACTATTACTCAACATAGTTTTGGAAGTCCTAGTTATAGTAATTAGAGAAGAAAAAGACATAAATGGAATCCATAAAAGAAATAAAACTCTCATTTACAGATGACATGATACTATACATAGAAAACCCAAAAGAAGCTATCAGAAAATTACTAGAGCTAATCAGCCAATTCAACAAAGTCACAAGGTCAATACAAAGAAATCGCTTGCACTCCTATATGCTAACAATGAAAAATCAGAAATAGAAATTAAGAAATCAATACTATTCCCCTTTGCAACATAAAGAATAAAATACCTAGGAATAAACCTACCTAAGGAAACAAAAGACCTTCATACAGAAAACTATAAAACACTGATGAAAGGAATCAAAGACAACATAAACATGGAGATGAACATAAACAACATGAACATGGAGAGATATTCCATGTTCCTGGGTAGGACGAATCAATATTGTGAAAATGACTATACTACCAAATGCAACCTACAGATTCAATGAGATTGCTATCAAATTACCAATGGCACTTTTCACAGAACTAGAACAAAAAAGTTCACAATTTATATGGAAACACAAAAGACCCTGAATAGCCAAAGCAGTCATTAGAAACAAGAATGGAGCTGGAGTAATCAAGCTTCCTGACTTTAGACTATACTACAAAGCTACCATCATCAAGACAGCACGGTACTGGCACAAAAACAGAAATATAGACCAATGGAAAAAGATAGAGAACCCAGAGATAAACCCCCACACCTATGGGTACCTTATTTTTGACAAAGGAGGCAAGAATATACAATGGGGCAAAGACAGCCTCTTCAATAAGTGTTGCTGGGAATACTGGACAGCTATGTGCAAAAGAGTGAAATTAGATCACTACCTAATACCATAAACAAGAATAAACTCAAAATGGATTAAAGACCTAAGTAAAAGACGAGAAACTATTAAACTCTTAGAGGAGAATATAGGCAGAACACTTGATGACATAAATCAAAGCAAGATCTTCTATGACTCACCTCCTAGAGTAATGGAAATAAAAACAAACATAAGTAAGTGAGACCTAATTAAACTTAAAAGCTTTTGGACAGCAAAGGAACTACATACAAGGTGAAAAGACCACCCTAAAAATAGGAGAAAATAATAGCAAAGGAAACAACTGATAAATAATTAATTTCCAAAATATACAAGCAGCTTAAACAACTCAATATCAGAAAAGCAAGCAACCCAATCAAACAGTGGGAAAGGGACCTGAAGAGACATTTCTCCAAAGAAGACGGACAGATGGCTAACAAGTACATGAAAAGATGCTCAACATCACTCATTATTCAGTTCAGTTCAGTTCAGTTGCTCAGTCATGTCCGACTCTTTGCGACCCCATGAATCGCAGCACGCCAGGTCTCCCTGTCCATCACCAACTTCTGGAGTTAACTCAAACTCATGTCCATCGATTTGGTGATGTCATCCAGCCATCTCATCCTCTGTCATCCCCTTCTACTCCTGCCCCCAGTCCCTCCCAGCATCAGAGTCTTTTCCAATGAGTCAACTCTTCGCATGATGTGGCCAAAGAACTGCAGTTTCAGCTTTAGCATCAGTCCTTCCAATGAACACCCAGGACTGATCTCATTTAGAATGGACTGGTTGGATCTCCTTGCAGTCCAAGGGACTCTCAAGAGTCTTCTCCAACACCACAGTTCAGAAACATCAATTCTTCAGCGCTCAGCTTTCTTCACAGTCCAACTCTCACATCCATACACTACCACTGGAAAAACCATAACCTTGACTAGTCGGACCTTTGTTGGCAAAGTAATGTCTCTGCTTTTCAATATGCTATCTAGGTTGGTCATAACTTTCCTTCCAAGGAGTAAGCGTCTTTTAATTACATGGCTGCAATCACCATCTGCAGTGATTTTAGAGCCCAAGAAAATAAAGTCTGACACTCTTTCCACTGTTTCCCCATCTATTTGCCATGAAGTGATGGGACCGGATGCCATGATCTTCGTTTTCTAAATGTTGAGCTTTAGGCCAACTTTTTCACTCTCCTCTTTCACTTTCATCAAGAGGCTCTTTAGTGCCTTTTCACTTTCTGCCATACGGGTGGTGTCATCTGCATATCTGAGGTTATTGATATTTCTCCCAGCAATCTTAATTCCAGCTTGTTATTCCTCCAGCCCAGCGTTTCTCATGATGTACTCTGCATAGAAGTTAAATAAGCAGGGTGACAATATGCAACCTTGATGTACTCACTCATTATTAGAGAAATACAGATCAAAACTACAATGAGATACCACCTCACACCAGTTAGAATGGCCATCATCAAAAAAATCTACAAACAATAAATGCTGTAGAGGGTGTGGAGAAAAGGGAACACTCTTGCATTGCTGGGGGAATATAAACTGATACACCCACTATAGAAGATAATATGGAGACTCCTTAAAAAGCTAGGAATAAAACCAACATATGACCCAGCAATCCCACTCTTAGGCATATATCCTGAGGAAATCAAAACTGAAAAAGACACATGTACTCCAATGTTACTGCAGCACTATTTACAATAGACAGAACATGGAAGCAATCTAGATGTGTGTTGACAGGTGAATGGATAAAGAAACAGTGGTACATATATACAATAGAATACCACTCAGCCATGAAAAGGAACACATTTAAATCTGTTCTAATGATGTGGATGAAACTAGAGTCCATTATACAGAGTAAAGTAAGTCAGAAAGAGAAATATAAATATTGTATACTGAGATATATATATCAGTTCAGTTCAGTCACTCAGTCATGTCTGACTCTTTGCGACCCCATGAATCGCTGCACGCCAGGCCTCCCTGTCCATCATCAACTCCCGGAGTTCACTTGGACTCATGTCCATCGAATCAGTAATGCCATCCAGCCATCTCATCCCTCTGTAATCCCCTTCTCCTCCTGCCCCCAATCCCTCCCAGCATCAGAGTCTTTTCTAATGAGTCAACTCTTCGCATGAGGTGGCCAAAGTGCTGGAGTTTCAGCTTTAGTATCATTCCTTCCAAAGAAATCCCAGGGCTGATCTCCTTCAGAATAGACTGGTTGGATCTTCTTGCAGTCCAAGGGACTCTTAAGAGTCTTCTCCAACACCACAGTTCAAAAGCATCAATTCTTCTGTGCTCAGCTTTCTTCACAGTCCAACTCTCACATCCATACACGACCACAGGAAAAACCATAGCCTTGACTAGATGAACCTTTGTTGGCAAAGCAATGTCTCTGCTTTTTAATATGCTCTCTAGGTTGGTCATAACTCTCCTTCCAAGGAGTAAGCGTCTTTTAATTTCATGGCTGCAGTCACCATCTGCAGCGATTTTGGAGCCCCCCAAAATAAAGTCTGACCCTGTTTCCACCGTTTCCCCATCTATTTCCCATGAAGTGGTGGGACCAGATGCCATGATCTTCATTTTCTGAATGTTGAGCTTTAAGCCAACCTTTTCACTCTCCACTTTCACCTTCATCAAAAGGCTTTTTAGTTCCTCTTCACTTTCTGCCATAATGGTTGTGTCATCTGCATATCTGAGGTTATTGATATTTCTCCCCACAATCTTGATCCCGGCTTGTGTTTCTTCCAGTCCAGCGTTTCTCATGATGTACTCTGTATATAAGTTAAATAAGCAGGGTGACAATATACAGCCTTGACGTACTCCTTTTCCTATTTGGAACCAGTCTGTTATATATATATATATATATGTATATGGAATCTGAAGAGATGGCACTGATGAATTTATTTTCAGGGCAGCAATGGAGAAACAGACATAGATAACAGAGCTATGGTCAAGGTGGGAGGAGAGGAGGGAGAAGGGGAGTTGTATGGAGGGAGTAACATAGACATTTACAATACCATGTGTAAAATAGATAGCCAACGGGAATTTGCTGTATGACAAGGGAACTCAAACAGGGGCTCTGTGACAGGCTGAAGGGTGGGATAGAGGGGGAGATGGAAGAGAGGTCTGAGAGGGAGGGGACATGATTGTACCTTTGGCTGATTCTTATCGATGTATGACAGAAAACCACAAAATTCTGTAGAGCAATTTTCCTTCAATTAAAAAGAAAGAAAAAAAAAAACAAAAAACAGCTAAGATCATGGCATCTTGTCCCATTACTCCATGGTAGAGATGGAAAAACAAGGAAAACAGCAAAAGATTTTATTTTCTCGGGCTCCAAAATCACTGTAGATGGTGACTGCAGCCATGAATTTAAAAGATGCTTGCTCCTTGGAAGAAAAGCTATGACCAACCTAGACAGCATGTTAAAAAGCAGAGATGTTAGTTTGCCGACAAAGGTCTGTCTAGTCAAAGCTATGGTTTTTCCACTAGTCATGTATGGATGTGAGAGCTGGACCATAAAGAAGGCTAAGCACCAAAGAATGGATGCTTTTGAATTATGGGGTTGGAGAAGATTCTTGAGATTCTCTTGGACTTCAAGGAGATCAAAGCAGTCAATCCTAAAGGAAATCAGTCTTGAATATTCATTGGAAGGACTGATGCTGAAGCTGGAACTCCAATACTTTTTGATCATCTGATGCGAAGAACTGACTCATTTGAAAAGACCCTGATGCTGGGAAAGATTGAAGGCAGGAGAAGAAGGGGACAATAGAGGATGAGATGGTTGGATGGCATCACCAATTCGATGGACATGAGTTTGAACAAGCTCCGGGAGTTGGTGATGGCCAGGGAGACCTGACATGCTGCAGTCCATAGGATTGCAAAGAGTCTCAGTAACGATTGAGTGACTGAACTGAACTGGAGTGATTTAGTTCTAACACAGATACATTTTTTCCATTCGTGCAGATAAGGGTGCTAACTCTACCACCCTTGGGACTCAAGTGGGGATATTTACCTCCTCTTTTCTCTTCCTCTTCAGCTGTAGCTAGTCTTACACCTGGCATAGAGCTGCAAATAGACATCCCCAGGAAAGCTTAAAACCAACACTTGCTAAAGAGCTCTAACAACTCCCTCTGATCTCAGAGTTTCCTCTATTCCTCTGCCAGTCTGGTATTTTCGTTTTGCCCACCCCTCTCCTTTTTTCCAAAACTCTGCTTGAAATTCATTTTCTTTGAGAAACTTCTATTCAAGCTCATTCATGTTAATTATTTCCCAGTGCATTTTGTTTGAAATTTACAACATGATCATTTATTCTTATTCACATATTTTGACTTGAACTTGCCTTTTACCACAACGTATGTAAGTCCTGTGATCTTTTCTGTTGATAGATTTTAAAATTTTACCTTCTTTTTCTATTCCAAAGACCAGATGCTGTGTTCCATAAACTTTGAAATTTCCTCTTACCAGCTCTTGTCTCTCACTGATATTGAATTGATGTTGCCAGTTTCTTTCCTTTCCATTTTCTTGATTCATCATTTTTCTTTTGTTTTAGCAGATGTGCCTATTAGCTTCATTGACTTCATCATTATTTATTATTCGTTTAATTTATCCCTAATATTCTCTCTTACTTACTGTAACATTTGTCCCAAATCTTCACCAGGCTTCTCAGTCTCAGCCTTATAACCTACTCCCAGCTTTAACAAATTGCTTTGCCTTCTATTTTACTATTAATACAAAGTTGATGTCCTTTCTCCCTACCCCTGATTTTCTCTGTATTTTCACACCTATCTCCCTTACATCTCCCACTTAAAAAACAAAAAAACAACTTTTATTCATTTATTGTTTTATTTTATTTTTGTCTGTGTTGGTTCTTCATTTCAGTACCCAGGATCTTTTGTTGTGGTGCATGAGCTCAGTAGTTGTGGCATACAGACTTAGTTGCCCCAAGGCATGTGGGATCTTAGTTCCCTGACCAGGGCTTTAACCTTTGTCCCTTGCATTTGGAGGCAGATTCTTAACTACTGGACCACCAGGAAAGTTCCTATGTCTCCAGCCTCTGAAAATGTCTTTTTCCTTCCCAGCCTGCTGCTCTTTCAGAAACACTAATTACCACCATTTCAATCTCTATTCCAATTCCTTTAGAATATACAGAAATCCATCTCTGATATTACTTGAGAGGTTTCCCAAGGTGAAAGGAACAAATAATTAATTTTTTTGGAGAGGGAAATGGCAACCCACTCCAGTATTCTTGCCTGGAGAATCCCAGGGATGGGGGAGCCTTGTGGGCTGACGTCTATGGGGTCGCACAGGGTCGGACATGACTGAAGTGACTTAGCAGTATAAAAATCTATGGATAGGATGTGTCTTTAATGACACAAACACTACATGAAGGCAAATACTTATTTATCTCAATAATAAATGGATTGGGTGCAAGGTCAATATGCACTGAACTAGTAAAGTCAATAAGTGTTGCTACCATTCCACAGGTTAGAATTCACAGGCATACAGCCACATCACCATAAGAGTCGTGCAGAATAACATCCCTAGCCATTCAGGCACTTCTCAGGGCAACACTACAGCATGGGAAATGGAAAGGGCAGCACAATGAAAATTACTTCAATAGGGAAGCCAGCTGGGTCCAGAGTTTGCTCTACAGGATTTATTTTCTTCTAGTAATACATTAAATTTCTTTAACAAATATAAAAGTCTGTCATCACCTGCATGCACAGCTTAGGAATCAGAAATCAGAAATAGCACATAGAATGTTGGACACACTTTTATGCAGTTCTCTATTGTCTGAGATATTGGCCATTATTCTTACTTCCTTGTTGGCTCTAAAATCAAATTGTGTGTCTACACGCCATTGAGGCTGCCACAGCTTTTGGCTGTTGCTTTCTGATTGGTTGCTATGCCTCATGAATAGAAAGAGCAAATAATCTTAAATAAAAAAAGAAAAGAAAGTTATGGCAAATGTAGGACTCACCACAAAACAATTACTTTTTCTTGGGAATATTTTAGTTTTGTTTTCAGTAGAAAGGTTAGTCCAAGGTCAACTACTCTTTTATAGTCATGAGCAAAAATGCCAATAAAGGATTTGAAGCAGAGAGGTAGAATTATACGACTTGAGTTACATTTTAAAATACCACTCTGAATACTAGGCAAGAATAGATTATAAGGGAAAAGAGCAAAATTGAGAAGAAGAATTAGGAGACTATTAAAATAGTCCAGGTGAGAGGTGAACAATATGAAAACAGTGGTGTTCTGTTTAGTCCCTGTATGTGAGGTCATTCTCAGAGGTGGGACTGAAGGGCCAAGGTAGATGCTCTTTAAATCTCACCTTGGCCTTGGTTTAAATTCTTTTTGGATACCACATATAAGTCAATATTATGAACATTAAGTTGTTCTGTAGCAACACTCTAAATATGTATAATCTTTAGAGCATTTAATTAATCTTCTCCCTACTGTACATTTTCATTCCCATAAAAGATTGTATGAATATTTCCATTCAAGTGTTACTGATATAAATGAGCAAGATAAAATGTCAACAATGATTTGCTTCACATTCAAAAATATTTTTTCTCTCGCTCAAGAAAATCTGTGATTGATTTATTTACATATTGTAAAACACATCAATTTTTCTTTTAAGTTTCAACCCCATTTATTATTGAGATACACAAGTATGCTCCTTTACATGATGTTCATGTATTTAAACATACAGCAAAGTAGCATTAATTAATTTATAGTACATCAATTGTTTAGATCATCCAACCATGGCTATACAGACCATATTTTCCTTAAATAATTTAGTTCTCCAAAGGGGGGCATTCCCTCCTACACTGTTGATGGGAACATAAATTGGTGCAGCCACTATGGAGAACAGTATGGAGGTTCCTTAAGAAACTAAAAATAATTACCATATGATCAAACAATCCCACTAATGGTAATATACCCAGAGAAAAACATAATTTGAAAATGTACATTTACCCCATAACAGCACTGTTTACAAAAGCTAGGACATGAAAGCAACCTAAGTGTCCATCAACAGATGAATGGGTAAAGAAAGTATATGTATAGGTATATATTATATATATATAATGGAATATTACTCGGCCATAAAAAGGAATTAAATAATGCCATTTGCAGCAACCTGGATTGACCTAGAGATTATGTTAAATGAAGTAAGCCAGTCAAAGATAAATATCATATGATATTGCTTATATATGGAATCAAAAAAAAGATAAAAATGACTTATTTACAAAACAGAATTAGACTCACTGACAAAGAAAACAAAATTATGGTTACCAAAGGGGAGGGAGAGAGAGGGATAAATTAGGGTTTGGGATTAAAATATACACACTGCTGTATATAAAACAGACAACCATCAGTGACCCACTGCATAACACAGGGAATTATACTTATTATCTTGTAATAACTTATAATGGAACAGAATGTAAAAAAGAATATATATCTGTATATATGTATAACTGAATCACTGTACTGTATGCTGGAAGCTAACACAACAATGTAAATCAACTATATTCTAATAATTTTTTTTTTTAAAAGACAGTACTGCATTAAGTGGTTGCATGGGCACAGGAGGGCAGAGAGGAGCCACTCCACTTTCAAGGTCAGGAGAGGCAGTGATGAGGAGATACCCGTCATCCAAGGTAAGGAGCAGTGGCTGTGCTTTGCTGGAGCAGCCATGAAGAGATACCCTACGTCCAAGGAAAGAGAAACCCAAGTAAGACAATAAGTGTTGCAAGAGGGCATCAGAGGGCAGAAACACTGAAATCATAATCACAGAAAACTAGTCAATCTAATCACACTAGGACCACAGCCTTGTCTAACTCAGTGAAACTAAGCCATGCCCTCTGGGGCCACCCAAGATGGGTGGGTCATGGTGGAGAGGTCTGACAGAATGTGGTCCACTGGAGAAGGGAATGGCAAACCACTTCAGTATTCTTGCCTTGAGAACCCCATGAACAGTATGAAAAGGCAAAATGATAGGATACTGAAAGGGGAACTCCCTGGGTCAGTAGGTGCCCAATATGCTACTGGAGATCAGTGGAGAAATAACTCCAGAAAGAATGAAGGGATGGGGCCAAAGCAAAAACAATACCAGTTGTGTATGTGACTGGTGATAGAAGCAAGGTCTGATGCTGTAAAGAGCAATATTGCATAGGAACCTGGAATGTCAGGTCCATGAATCAAGGCAAACTGGAAGTGGTCAAACAGGAGACAGCAAGAGGGAATGTTGACATTCTAGGAATCAGCAAACTAAAATGGACTGGAATGGGTGAATTTAACTCAGATGACCATTATATCTACTACTGCGGGCAGGAATCCCTCAGAAGAAATGGAGTAGCCATCATGGTCAACAAGAGAGTCCGAAATGCGGTACTTGGATGCAATCTCAAAAACGACAGAATGATCTCTGTTCATTTCCAAGGCAAGCCATTCAATATCACAGTAATCCAAGTCTATGCCCCAACCAGTAGCGCTGAAGAAGCTGAAGTTGAATGGTTCTATGAAGACCTACAAGACCTTTTAGAACTAACACCCCAAAAAGATGTCCTTTTCATTATAGGGGACTGGAATGCAAAAGTAGGAAGTCAAGAAACACCTGGGGTAACAGGCAAATTTGGCCTTGAAATACAGAATGAAGCAGGGCAAAGACTAATAGAGTTTTGCCAAGAAAATGCACTGGTCATAGCAAACACCCTCTTCCAAAAACACAAGAGAAGACTCTGCTGCTGCTGCTGCTAAGTCGCTTCAGTCGTGTCCAACTCTGTGAGACCCCATAGACGGCAGCCCACCAGACTCCCCCGTCCCTGGGATTCCCCAGGCAAGAACACTGGAGTGGGTTGCCATTTCCTTCTCCAATGCATGAAAGTGAAAAGTGAAAGTGAAGTCACTCAGTCGTGTCCGACTCTTAGCAACCCCATGGACTGCAGCCTACCAGGCTCCTCCATCCATGGGATTTTCAAGGCAAGAGTACTGGAGTGGGGTACCATTGCCTTCTCCGAGAGAAGACTCTACACATGGACATCATCAGATAGGCAACAGTGAAATCAGATTGATTATATTCTTTGCAGCCAAAGATGGAGAAGCTCTATAGAGTCAGCAAAAACAAGACCGGGAGCTGTCTGTGGCTCAGATCATGAACTCCTTATTGCCAAATTCAGACTTAAATTGAAGAAAGTAGGGAAAACCACTAGACCACTCAGGTATGACCTAAATCAAACCCCTTATGATTATACAGTGGAAGTGAGAAATAGATTTAAGGGACTAGATCTGATAGAGTTCCTGAAGAACTATGGACAGAGGTTCATGACATTGTACAGGAGACAGGGATCAAGACCATCCCCATGGAAAAGAAATGCAAAAAAGCAAAACAGCTGTCTAGAGAGGCCTTACAAATAGCTGTGAAAAGAAGAGAAGCGAAAAGCAAAGGAGAAAAGGAAAGACATAAGCATCTGAATGCAGAGCTCTAAAGAATAGCAAGAAGAGATAAGGAAGCCTTCCTCAGTGATCAGTGCAAAGAAATAGAGGAAAACAACAGAATGGGAAAGACTAGAGATCTCTTCAAGAAAATAAGAGATGCCACGGGAACATTTCATGCAAAGATGAGCTCTATAAAGGAAAGAAAAGGTATGGACCTAAGAGAAGCAGAAGATATTAAGAAGAGGTGGCAAGAATACACAGAAGAACTGTACAAAAAAGATCTTCATGACCCAGATAATCACGATGGTGTGATCACTCACCTAGAGCCAGGCATCCTGGAATGTGAAGTCAAGTGGGCCTTAGAAAGCATCACTATGAACAAACCTAGTGGAGGTGATGGAATTCCAGTTGAGCTATTTCAAATCCTGAAAGATGATGCTGTGAAAGTGCTGTACTCAATATGCCAGCAAATTTGGAAAACTCAGCGGTGGCCACAGGACTGGAAAAAGTCAGTTTTCATTCCAATCTCAAAGAAAGGCAATGCCAAAGAATGCTCAAACTACCACACAATTGCTCTCATCTCACACGCTAGGAAAGTAATGCTCAAAATTCTCCAAGCCAGGCTTGAGCAGTATGTGAACCATGAACTTCCTGATGTTCAAGCTGGTTTTAGAAAAGGCAGAGGAACCAGAGATCAAATTGCCAACATCCGCTGGATCATGGAAAAAGCAAGAGAGTTCCAGAAAAACATCTATTTCTGCTTTGTTGACTATGCCAAAGCCTTTGACTGTGTGGATCACAATAAACTGTGGAAAATTCTGAAAGTGATGGGAATACCACACCACCTAACTGGTCTCTTGAGAAACCTATATGCAGGTTAGGAAGCAACAGGTAGAACTGGACATGGAACAACACACTGGTTCCAAATAGGAAAAGGTGTACGTCAAGGCTGTATATTGTCACCCTGCTTATTTAACTTCTATGCAGAGTACATCATGAGAAATGCTGGGCTGGAAGAAGCACAAGCTGGAATCAAGATTGCCAGGAGAAATATCAATAACCTCAGATATGCAGATGACAGCACCCTTATGGCAGAAGGTGAAGAAGAACTAAAAAGCCTGTTGATGAAAGTGAAACAGGAGAGTGAAAAAGCTGGGTTAGAGCTCAACATTCAGAAAACTAAGATCATGGTATCTGGTCCCATCACTTCATGGGAAATAGATGGGGAAACAGTGGAAACAGTGTCAGATTTTATGTTTTTGGGCTCCAAAATCACTGTAGATGGGATTGCAGCCATGAAATTAAAAGATGCTTACTCCTTGGAAGGAACGTTATGACCAACCTAGAGAGCATATTCAAAAGCAGAGATATTACTTTACCAACAAAAGTCCATCTAGTCAAGGCTATGGTTTTTCCAGTAGTCATGTATGGATGTGAGAGTTGGACTGTGAAGAAAGGTGAGTGCCGAAGAATTGATGCTTTTGAACTGTGGTGTTGGAGAAGACTCTTGAGAGTCCCTTGGAGTGCAAGGAGATCCAACCAGTCCATTCTAAAGGAGATCAGTCCTGGGTGTTCATTGAAAGGACTGATGCTAAAGCTGAAACTCCAGTACTTTGGCCACCTCATGCGAAGAGCTGACTCATTGGAAAAGACTCTGATGCTGGGAGGGATTGGGGGCAGGAGGAGAAGGGGACGACAGAGGATGAGATGGCTGGATGGCATCACCGACTCAATGGACGTGAGTTTGAGTGAACTCCAGGAATTGGTGATGGACAGGAAGGCCTGGCGTGCGAAGTTCATGGGGTTTCAAAGAGTCAGACACGACTGAGCGACTAAACTGAACTGAACTGCATTAAGGTTGAGTATGTGTGGCCTGGAATAAATTTACTCAGTATAATGCTTAGATGTAGGTATGCTAGTGAGTAACTTGGCATATATACCTAGTTCATCCGGTAATTGCAAAGTTTAAGTATGAGAATCACGGAAATTTTTAGGACCATGTTTGGCTCACAATATATTATTCTCATTTACAAATTCATGTAAAAACACTTTTGTATTTTAAGGCAAACATTTAATATAATCCTTTAAACATTTAGACACACACTCTCTCTCAGCTATTTATCATGGATAAATAATTTACCCTGATTTCAAGATAATGCTGAGATTCCCTAAGCAGATAATACTAATACTAATATTTTCAATTTTCAAGAACTGGCAAGCCAAAAAATGCTGAAGTCCACCTTTTTCTCTTTGTTTCAGCAGTTTTATAGGAACAGCAACTGAGGGAAAAATCTTTTCCATTTCCTTTAGAAAATTTAAATATATAAATTGTTAGAAGTAAGACTCTTTGAATTTTTGAGGTATAATATTCTCTGTCAAGTGACTGGACGTTTCATAATCTTGCTCAATTTCAGTTGGATTGTTGATATATTAAACTCCAAATACATAAATTATTTTGATTGATTTGTTTTACCATCAGCAAAATGACACCTCAAGCCTGTCTCTGAGTTCATGGTGTAAGACATGGCAGTAGAAATTGCTAGGGCTCTGTTCTCATGGATGATTGCTGCAGTATATTGAAGAAGCATGTTATTAATGGGTTATACTTAGTACCCACAATTTAGTCAGAAAGTAGAACGCCATTTTTGTTAATAAATACATTACACAATGAATGTTGACTCCGTGAAACAATTTTAAATTTGTCAAAGGTGTTTCACTGATAGAAAACAATTCTGTGTCTACCCTACAGTTTCCTCCCACTTCTCATTTTTATGATTTATTTAAAAATATTTTTGAGCATTTTTTATAAGAAGGCACTGTGGCAGATGCAGAGATCAATAGGCATTATCTGTATTGTCTTTTATTTTTTTGGCCATACCATGTGGCTTGTGAGATCTTAGTTCCCTGTCCAGGGATTGAACCTGGGCCATGGCAATGAAAGTGCTAACCACTGGATCACCAAGGAATTCCCTTATTTCTTTTTTCTCAGTGTAAGGTATAACACTATAGCTGATGAAAGAGGTACAACATAATACTTGAGATTAGCAAGAGTTTACTCTGGCCAAGGCCCTTCAAGGACTACAGGCTTGTCATGGCAGAGGGGCCTGCATAACTCAATCATGCCATGCAGAGGCACCCAAGACAGACGGGTAATAGTGAAGAGTTCTGACAAAACGTGGTCCACTGGAGGAGGGAATGGCAAACCTCTTCAATATTCTTGCTGCAAGAGCCCAAGGAACACTATGAAAAGGCAAAAAGATATGACATCAGAAGATGAACCCCACCCCCCCTCCCCAGGACAGAAGGTCTACAGCATGCTACTGAGGAAGAGCAGAAAACAATTACTAATCACTCCAGAAAGAATGAAGTGACTGGGCTGAAGTGGTTGGGCCAACCCAGAAATGACACTCAGTTGTGGATGTGTCTGGCGGTGAAAGTAAAGCTTGATGCTGTCAAGAACAATACTACATAGGAACCTGGAATGTTAGGTCCATGAATCAAGGTAAATTCAGTTCAGTTCAGTTCAGTTTAGTCACTCAGTCATGTCTGACTCTTTGCAACTCCATGGATTACAACACACCAGGCCTCCCTGTCCATCACCAACTCCAGGAACTTGCTCAAACTCATGGCCATTGAGTCAGTGATGTCATCCAACCATCTCATCCTCTGTCGTCCCCTTCTTCTGCCTTCAATCTTTCCCAGCATCAGGGTCTTTTCCAATGAGTTAGTTCTTCACATCAGATGGCCAAAGTATTGGAGCTTCAGCTTCAGCATCAGTCCTTCCAATGACTATTCAAGACTGATTTCCTTTAGGATTGACTGGTTTTATCTCCTTGCTGTCCAAGGGACTCTCAGGAGTCTTCTCCAACACCACAGTTCAATGTATATTGGACGTGCTCAAACAGTAGATGGCAAGAATGAACATCAACATGTTAGGAATCAATGAACTAAAATGGTCAGGAATGGGTGAATTTAAATCATATGACCATTATATCTACTACTATGGGCAAGAATCCCTTAGAAGAAATGGAGTATCCCTCATTGTTAATAAAAGAGTCTAAAGCTAAAGCCTTTGACTGTATGTATCACATCAAACTCTGGAAAGTTCTTAAAGAGATGGGAATACCAGACCACCTTAACTGTGTCCTGAAAAACCTGTATGTGGGTTGCTACTGCTACTGCTGCTAAGTCGCTTCAGTCGTGTCCGACTCTGTGTGACCCCATAGACGGCAGCCCACTAGGCATCCCCATCCCTGGGATTCTCCAGGCAAGAACACTGGAGTGGGTTGCTATTTCCTTCTCCAATGCATGAAAGTGAAAAGTGAAAGTGAAGTCACTCAGTCGTGTCTGACGAAGCAACAATTAACATGGAACAAGTGAGTGGTTCAAAATTGGGAAAGGAGTACAACAAGGCTCTGTACTGTCACCCTGTCTGTTTAACTTATATGCAGAGTACATCATGCAAAATGCCAGGCTGGATGAATCACAAGCTGAAGTCAAGACTGCTGGGAGAAATATCAACCTTAGATATGCAGATGATACCACTGTAATGGCAGAAAGTGAAGAGGGACTAAAAAGCCTCTTGATGCGGGTGCAAGGGGAGAGTGAAAAAGCTGACTTAAAACTCAACATTCATAACACTAAGATCATGGCATCCACCCCCATCACTTCATGGCAAATAAACAGGGAAAAGTGGAAGCAGTGATAGATTTTATTTTCTTGGATTCCAAATTCATTGAGGATGGTGACTGTAGCTGTGACATTGAAAGATGCTTGGAAGGAAATCTATGACAAACCTAGAGAGTGTATTAAAAAGCAAGGGCATCACTTTGCTGACCTAGATCCATATAATTAAAACTATGGTTTTTCCAGTAGTCATGTATGGATGTGAGAGTTGGACCATAAAGGCTGAGTGCCAAAAAATCGATGCTTTTGAACTGTGATATTGGAGAAAACTCTTGAGAGTCCCTTGGACTGCAGAGAGATCCAAGCAGTCAATCCTAAAGGAAATCAACCCTGAATATTCGTTGGAAGGACTGATGTGTAACTGAAGCTCCACTACTTTGGCCACCTGATGTGAAGAGTCGACTTATTAGAAAAGACCCTGATTCTGAGAAAGTTTGAAGGCCAAAGGGGAAGAGGATGGCAGAGGATGAGATGGTTAGATAGCATTACTGACTCAATGGACCTGAGTTTGAGCAAATTCCAGAAGATAGTGAAAGATAGGGAAGTCTGGCTTGTTGCAGTCTGTGGGGTTGCAAAGAGTTGAACATGATTTAGAAACTGAACAACAACAACTGGCCAGGGAATTATAGTAAGAATACAAAAACCAGTGTCATTTGACTTGCATTCTAACAAATAGGTTATATCTTTGGGAATAAGGAAAAGAAATTGTAGAGAAACAAAAAGTGCAAAATTAGAAATAGGGAATAGAAAGATCATTGGCAAGAAATGAAAAATAGACCAAACTGTATAAAGGGTTAAAAAATTTAGGTTAGGACCAGATTGTTGAATAATATAGAGTTTATTTTTTCACTTCTGGGGCAAGTTGGGACAACTCCAAGGTTTTGAGCTAACAAGATTTGTGATGTGTATTAAATAATTACCATTGCCTCAGCACTGCATCATACTGATTGGAGAGAGAAAATAATGGAGGCAGAAAGACCATTAAGAGCTCATTAAAGTAGACTAGCTAAACAGATTTTATGGTATCAATTTGACTCGGACTAGAACTAAGAGAAGCTCTTTTTTGTTCCTACTTAATGATTCTCCTAAATTATTGGTTCTATATAGTTTAAATTCAAATTTGATTTATTAAAAAATGAAATTGCAAGTGAAGTTTTAAGTATTATATATATATATATACATACATTTGATATGAAAAAAATAATTAAACCATGATTTCCAAGTTCCAGTAACTGAATCTCAAAACTAGAGGAGAGAGAGCAGCATAAGAAACACACTTGGAGCTTAAAAGAAATTAAGATGCTGGACTATGTACCTGGGAATAACTGATTCAAAATGTTTGCAGTAGAAGTTCCAAATGTATGCTTTAAAAGCTTCTCAGATGGTTTTAACAAAAGTTAAGATCTAGAATTCTTGCTTATTCTCTTTTCACTCTATTTCTCTGAATTCTAAAGTCAAAAAGACAAAGCAGTCAAGTTTCCCAGATTTCTTATTGTTGAGAGTTGTTTTAGGAATATATGCTCTAGATTATGTGTTGAGAATATCTGATCAAAAAAGTTTTTGTTTCTGTTTAAGTTCATAACCATCTGCTATATGTATAAATTTGTGAAAATGTTTCACAGGTTATTATATGTACACATACTAATATTAGGCGTAAACAGAACATATTGGCAACACAGTAAATTGATACATCAGTGACTTGAATAACTAAAATACTTAAGTAGAAATCTTGTTTATTTACTTTCCCTTACCTGATATTTTCCTGCTGTAAATACCTTTGCCATTCTTATTTTCATTAGCAAAATTTTATGTGCCTTTACACTAATGACCACTTAAATAATAATTTCTTAATGACATGCAAATAGAATTAGGGGGTTGCATGCTACTGTGAATGAAGATTTTCAGTCTCCACACATATTAAAATAATGACTGAATGACTATACTAAATTGAACTAACACAGTTGTATCTGCTAATGAATAGGTGGTAGAGTAGGTATATTAAATTGTTTTAAATTGAGCACCTACTATGTCTCAAGAATTTTACTAGGAATTTTCTATTTATAAAAAACAACTTCAGTTCAGTCACTCAGTTGTGTTCGACTCTTTGCGACCCCATGAACCGCAGCATGCCAGGCCTCCTTGTCCATCACTAACTCCTGGAGTTCACCCAAATCCATGTCGATTGAGTTGGTGATGCCATCCAACCATCTCATCCTCTGTTGTCCCCTTCTCCTCCTGCCTTCAATCTTTCTCAGCATCAGGGTCTTTTCAAATGAGTCAGCTCTTCACATCAGGTGGCCAAACTATTGGAGTTTCAGCTTCAACATCATTCCTTCCAAAGAAATCCCAGGACTGATCTCCTTTAGGATGGACTGGTTGGATCTCCTTTCAGTCCAAGGGACTCTCAAGAGTCTTTTCCAACACCACAGTTCAAAAGCATCAATTCTTCAGCTTTCAGGTTTCTTTATAGTCCAACTCTCACATCCATCCATGACTACTGGGAGAACCATAGCCTTGACTAGATGGATCTTTGTTGACAAAGTAATGTCTCTGTACTTTTTAATATGCTGTCTAGGTTGGTCATAACTTTCCTTCCAAAGAGTAAGCATCTTTTAATTTCATGGCTGCAATTTAGGATTTAGAAAACCAGTCTTACGCTCCATTGTGCACATGATATAGTGGTGGCTCAAGGAGGTTAGGCCAATTGCCTGAGAATACTCAGCTCATAACTGGAGCCAAAATGAATGTAGGCTAACTTCACTCTAAAACACTTGCTTTTTACCCTGTATGCAAAAGATTATAATGTTTATGCTCAGTGTCCTAGGGAATCATCAATTTCTTATTTCTGTAAACAACATTTATTTAGCAATTGATAGAGTAGAAAAAGCTGTATTTTATGAAACAAAAAATCTATGCTTATGTTACCTGTTAACCAAATGAATTCATAATGAGATCATATGATCATGATCTTTGGAATCAGAGAGCTTGGGATCAAGGGGCTTCTACTAAGACCTCGCCCTATTAGCTTTACTCAATTTCTTCATCTGAAAATTGGGAAAAATATGGAACTTATATCTTAGCATTGTTTAGAAAGTTTAATGCAAAATTAACTACAAAATAGCTACTAAAAAGTGCCTACTATAATAGGTATTCCGTAAATACAAATATTGTTATTAACAAAAATTCTTATTAATCAGCTATATTGTTGCCATTTACTTCTCTTAGCTTCAGGAAAATAAGATAAGTATATCACATTTTAAGAACTGAAAGCTTATCTAAATATTCAGTAGTTTTTACTGACATTATTGTAGCATGTACCTTTATATAGTAAAAGTCTTTGAGCGTTTTTTAATACCACAACCTCAAATCTAGGGAATTTAACTGTGCCATCCAAATAAAAGGATATAGATATGAGAATAATGATGATTAAGAGATCATTGGGGCATGACGGACAAATAGTCTGGGTAAGTTTATATGGAAATTTATATGGAAAGGGAATTGATGACTCTGAGCTTATATCAGGTTAAATCAAACAATCTTGGAAACAGGTATATCCAAATACCTTTTACAAAATGTAGAGAAATAAGAGAGTGATGTTCTTGGAATACCACATGTTTAGGTCATTCATTCTTTCTGCATTTATCAAAAGAATGACAATTGGCACACCAGTTCCTTCTGTAAGACATCCAAAGGAAACACAAGAAATCTAACAAACAGCAACAAATATTTGATTACTATTGGAAACATATTCACAATAGATATCTAGCAAACTGAAGCAATTAACAAATTTCAGTATCAACAGTCATCCTTGAGAAAATGACATAGACTGAAAAATCAGAAGAAATTGTGAAAGAATCTCATTTACACACTGTCCTTTGAAAAGGCTAGTTCTAGAAATAAAGTGTTGCAGGAGAGATGCTTTACCGATTTGGAAATTAGCTGAGGTGAATCTGCCAAGAGCAAACATTGCCGATTCCTGAAAAGAAAGCTTGTGTGGCATTTCATGGATTTCTATTTTACCTAATGTGGCAGATTTCTTTCCTACTGCAATAGACAGTGTAAACACGAAGGAGACTCTTATAGACATCATGTATACCATGTATCTAAAGTCAAGGCAGGGTAGGATAGAAAACCATGTGAAAATCTGACTCTAAAATACAGTAAATAGATGAATGAATACATATCAGGGAAGAAATTAAAATATCTTTCCAAGCAAAAACAATATTTGATTCCTGATTTTAATGAAAAATTAAGGAGGCATCAGAATTCAGATAAGTATCTTAAAAAGGGACAGCCATAGAGTGGAATGGTAATGAGCATAAGATACGGAGCTAGACTATAGGTACAGGTTCAATTTAATGGCTATGTGAATCAGGGAAGTACTTAATCCCCCTTTGCCTCAGTTTTCTCAATGTTAAATGGAGATGATAATAATTCTTAATTAGATTATGTAGAATCTTAAATGGATCAATAACTGTAAAGTGCTATTATATTAAAAATTTTACATAGCTTGGAGAAGGGACTGACAGCCCACTCCAGTATTCTTGCCTGGAGAATCCCATGGACAGAGGAGCCTGGTGGGCTAAAGTCCATGGGGTCGCAGAGTGTCGGACATGACTAAGCAACTCACACTTTTTACATAGCTATAAGAAGAATTCAGACAAGTGCAAAAAATCAAAGGAAAAAATAGACAATGTAGCAGAAGAGAAATAAGAACATAGGAAAGAATCAGAAAATTAGATTTTAACATACTGGCATAAATAACAGTAAATGTTTCAGTTATGTATGTTAGGTTGAATCATATGAAAGTGATTTTTATGGGTCATAAAATATCAAATATCAGTAATATCATGTGGGTTCACTAAACTAAAGACATAAATAGGTTTAAAAACTTATCTTTAAGAGAGATCAATTAATTTTTAGAAACCTATCTTAAACATAATCACCTACAACCTTTATACACTGAGATCATAAAGTCTTCAGTAAACCCTGAAAATAGTTCATGTTCTAAATCATAAAAATAGAATAATATAGTTACTACTCATGTAACTTCTTTGTTAGTGAAATAAATATTATGAATTATGAAGATATAATATATTAATTGCTCTTTCATTTTAATTTTAATAAGACACACTTATTTTTTAATTTCCTCCTTTTGAAACTAATTTGAAGCTAAGATGAAAGTGCTTGATATGTATTTGATGTACTTAGAATGCAGAAAATATTTTCTAGAGGTTATAGCAATTAGACATATAATTATACAGAAGAGCAATTCATTTAATGAGATTTCACTAAAGGTATTTAATTTGTGATTAGATTATATGAGATTGTAAAATATTAGTCATTAGAATGACTCAAAACATCTTTTCTTATTTTAGTTTACATAAGTGTGGGTGCTTGTGAAATGACTCTGAGATATGTTTAATCACATATCTTCTATTTTATTTATTATTTACTTATTCTTTACATATCTCTTTTTTTCAAATCTTCTATTTTTAATGGATGATCCTTTTGATGACTGTCATTCAGTAAATAAATGTATATCCTACTATAATGGAAAACATTAAGAAAAATGAAATTAATGATGCTCAAAGTAGTTTTTAAATAATGATAAGCCACTTAGGTATGTTACCATATCAAGTATTTCACCAGAATATTATTAGTGAGAGCATATTTTCAAGAGAATAAGCAATACCTATTTCAATGCATCATTTGATTATGAATAAAATTCTGATATCTCATTTAGAGCAAAACTTCTCAGTAGGCCAAAAATAAAATTTGCTTGAATTTTAAATGTTTATTAATTTTTTTTTTTTTTTTGCTTTAAGCAAAAGGTAGTACTTTTGCCTGGAAAATCCCATGGACGGAGGAGCCTGGTAGGCTGCACTCCATGGGGTCACTAGGAGTCGGACATGACTGAGCGACCTCTCTTTCACTTTTCACTTTCATGCATTGGAGAAGGAAATGGCAACCCACTCCAGTGTTCTTGCCTGGAGAATCCCAGGGACGGGGGAGCCTGGTGGGCTGCCGTCTATGGGGGTCGCGTAGAGTCGGATACGACTGAAACGACTTAGCAGCAGCAGCAGCAGTAAGGTCAATAACTAATTTTTTGAGTCTTTAGAGGAAAATAGGTAATGGGAAATAAGCCACCCTTTTGTTATGTAATATTTTTAGCAAACACAATTAAGCAAGAAGCTTTCCTTTGATGTAGACATGTAGAAAGAACACTGAAGAGATGTGAAACTCTACATAAGAGGAAGATGCTGCTGTTGGAACATACTCCCTGTTCAGGTTTTCACTGAGATCCAACTCTCATTTGATTTTCCCAGGTTATGTGTGTTATCACGTGTGTCTCTAAAATGACCCACATGGTCAGCTGCAGCAAACCCAACACAGGGGTGTCAACATCTGCAGAGGATTCTGCCCAAAAATGAGGCCTTGGAACAATGGGGGCATGGGCAGTGGTTATGTGTCCACATTTCAGGGCAGATGGTCTGTGACCAAATTCTAAATCTTCTACTTGCTAGCTGTGGAAATATGGGCCATCAATTAAATGACTCTGCTCATCACTTTCTTTCTTTATAACATGGAATTACTGGTACCTACTCATAAAGGAGCCAACATTCAATGAGTTATTTCATTGAAAGCATTTTGAACAATGCTGGGCATATAGTAAGTACTCAATAAATTTCAGTAATTGCTGCTGTTTGATTCTAGCAGACGAGGGAAGGACTAGAATCAAACACATATGAAGACTGGAAAAGAGAAGGAAAAGGTAAAATGATTAAATGAAACTTGAGGGTAAGAAGCATCTATGCTTCAGTATGAGGAACTCATACTGAATGGCTTTAGGCTTCCCACTAAAGAAAGACACAAAGTCATGTAGCAAAAGTGAGGGACAAAGGGACTTAGAACTTGGTAGTAGGTGCATGTGTCACCATAGTTCTGGGAAATGTCACCAAGAGATTAATGAACTGAATCTTCTTCCTCATGAAGAACTTTTTTAGCTTATAAATGTGAGAAATGCAAATCAAAACCACAAGAGGTATCACCTCACACTAGTCAGAATGGACATCATCAAAAAATTTACAAACAATAAATGCTGGAGAGGATGTGGAGAAAAGGGACCCTTCTTGGGCTGTTAGTAAGAATGCAAATTGATACAGCCACTATGGAGAAAGGTACAGAGATTCCTTAAAAAACTAGGAATAAAACTACCGTAGGACCCAGCAATCCCACTACTAGGCATATACCCTGAGAAAATCATAATTTAAAAATACACATGTACCCCAATGTTTATAGCAGCAATAAATATACAATAGTTAGGACATGGAAGCAACCTAGATGTCTACTGACACATGAATGTATAAAGATGAGGTACATGTATACAATGGAATATCACTCAGTCATAAAAAAGGAATGTGTTTGAGTCACTTTTAGTGAGGTGGAAGAACCTAGAGCCTACTATACAGCATGAAGTAAGTCAGAAAGAGAAAAACTTTATATATAAAAATATATATATATATAAATATATATATAATTATATATATATAAAAATATATATTAATGTATATATATATGGAGTCTATAAAAATGGTACTGATGAACTTATTTAAAGAGCAGGAATAGAGACACAGCTATAGAGGACAGACTTTGGACTCAGTGGCATAAGGAGAGGGTGGGACTAGTTGAGGGAGTAGCATTTAAATGTATATATTACATATGTGAAATAGATAGCTAATAGGAAGTTGCTGTAAAATGCAGGGTGCTCAACCTGGTGCTTGGTGACAGCCTAGAGAGATGGTGTATTGTATGCCAATACAATGTCATAAAGCAATTATCTTCCAACTAAAAATAAACCTTAAAAAATAACTATCTCAATCCAGAAAAAAAAAAAGTATTGGGAAAAGGTAAATGTATTTACAGCTGAATGGTTCTTTTGGGCTACCTCTTCACATTTTACCCAAATCTCCTAATGTGAGTTGATCTGTCACAAATGAAGAACACATGATACAATTTTTGAGGAAAAGAAAGTATACAAGTTCTGCTATCTCAATTTAATTCTTACCTCTTTCTCTCTCTCTTGTTCTCTTATCTAGTTCTCTCTGACTTTCTTCCCTTTCTAGAGTGGCAATTTTAGTAATGAGGTTTAGGAATGAGGATGAACTCTGGTTAGAAGGTCACTCAGATTAGAAAGAATCCATTTTCTTTGACTTTGTAAAACTAAGAGAATCAGGGAATAAAGTCAGAGGAGAGAAAATAACTTGCTAGCATTTCTTGTGAAGAAGGAAGTCCTCAGGTATCCAACCTCCTTCACCATGCAGAAAGAATAAGCAGTAATTCCTGGAGGAGGGTATGGTAACACATTCCAGTATTCTTGCCTGGAGAATCCCCATGGACAGAGGACCCTGGGGGCTACAGTCCTTGGAGTCACAGAGTCAGACATGACTGAAGCAACTTAGCACACATGCACAAGGAAAGACCCGTTGCTAAAGATACAGTGTATCCTACCTGTTGTTATTTAGTCACTAAGTCATGTCTAACTCTGTGCAACCCCATGGACTGCAGCCCACCAGGCTCTTCTGTCCATGGGATTTTCCCAGGAAAATGGGAAAATGGGTGGGTTACCATTTCCTTCTCCAGTGTTCATGCTTGTATAGTGGCAGTTCAGTATACTTTCATTTTTCATTTCTTTATATCTTAGTATTTTAGTAGGTGATTCTTACTACTATAGATTTGTCATTCTCAGTTCAGAAAGGAGGGGAGATATTTAAAACTACAAGTAAAAAAAACAATACAAATATTGTAAAGTAATTAGCCTCTAATTAAAATAAATAAATTTAATTAAAAAATAAATAAAACTTCAAATAAATAAAATGTATTTTAAATTTCAAAAAAAATTTATTCATTAAAAAAAAAAAACAAAACTACGAGTAATATATATCACCCCTCATGATTCCCTTTCACTTGTCCAAGGGCAGAGAACAGACATCAACTTTGTAAAGATGCTTTGAGAGTAATTGTTCCATGCAGCCAAGAATTCAGAACCACTGATCTAGACACAGACAGAGCATCTCTTCTGATACTCAATTTCTGTATTACATCAAAAAGTCCTGAACCTAAATTTTCATAGTTCATGTTTAAATCTAGAAACTATATTCTTGGCATTCATTTCTAGGTCAGTTCTATGACACCTATTTTGCAATATTAGATTAGTAGTGTTTCCTGCAATGTCACCCTTTGGCTGTAAAATTTTGGAGACTGAGGTTTGGACTGGCATGCCAAAGCAAAGTGATGACTTGATGGCTCTAAGATAAGGAATTACATAGCAATTCAATTTTTTAGGGGTGCCCCTGGATAGCACTTGGCTGTGGTGAATCAGAATGTTAGCTGGCATATCAGCTCCACAGAGAGAGATGACAGTGCATGGCCGACAGTCGGAGACCAGAAGACCTTGAGAAGAATGAAGGGAAAGAGGATTCTGAGTGACAATGAAGCTTAGGGTCTGAATATTTACTAAACCAAAGTTTTAGTTCAGTAAGATTTTCTCATAATTTTTGCTAGCTGGGAGTCATGCTTGCAGGTAGGCAGTCCATATTTTCCATAATCTGGTTAGAGGATTCTTAAGTGGAAGCTAAGTGGAATATAAGCTATTAGTAATAAAAACAAAAAAAGAAAAGAAAACATCTCTACTTTTTGTACTGTTTCATTTAATGATCACTGGAACTCTGAGATAGTCTGTAAATAGGGTAATGAATCAATATCAGGAATAGGCATATTTTCAAGTTATTTATGATTGGATTAAGGCAATGCCTGGCAAGACATATGTTGCCTTTTTTCACATAGTGCTGTAAAATCTTATTAGAAAATTCTTCTTTGTAAATAGGAGACTATATTGCATTATTCTTTATATTCCTTTTATTATCAAAACTGGGGCTTAGTCAGTAGTGTGGTCAACAAGGCCCTAAGATCAGAAAGCTCCGAAGAAGAACCAGTAATAGTCAAAAACTAGACAGTGATTCTACAGAGGGTAAAAACACATGTGGAACTCCAAAACAACCAAGAGACCACAAATTTAAAGATAGATGACTAGTATATGATCTGTTAATTGCACTGCTGGGTATGTATCTGAAGGAAATAAAATAAATATCTCAAAGAGATATTTGTGTCCTACTGTTCAACTGCAGCATTAGTCACAATAGCTAAGATACAGAAACAACATAAGTGCCCATCAACACATGAATGGATTAAAAAAAAATGTGGGTGTTTTACCCCCCCACACACACGTGTATATATATATAAATGGGGCTTCCCAGGTTGTGCTAGTAGTAAAGAACCTGCCTGCCAATGCAGGAGATGTAAGAGACATGAGTTTGATCTTTGGGTCAGGAGGATCCCCTGGAGGAGGGCCTGGCAACCCACTCCAGTATTCTTGCCTGGAGAATCCCTTGGACAGAGGAGCCTAGCGGGCTACAGTCCATAGAGTCACAAAGAGTCAGACATGACTGAAGCGACTTAGCATGCACACACATATATATATATAAAATATAGATATCTATCTACCTTCTTTATATAAGTTATCCATAGGAAAGAGAAGAAGAAAATTTTGCTATTTGCCTTGAGAAGACTATGCTTGCTGTATGGCATAAGTCAGACAAAGTAAGAGAAATACTATATGATCTCATTTATATGCGGAATCTAAAAAAAGTGGAACTCAATGTGACAGTAAGCCGAACAGTGTTTGCCAGGGACTGAGAGTAGGAGGAAATGGGGAGATGTTGACCAAAGAACGCAAACCTTCAGTTATAAGGTGAATACATTTTCATGATCTGATGTAATGTATGGTGACTATAGTTAACAATACTGTATTTTATACATGAAATTTACTGAGAGTTATGCTCTCACCAAACACACAAAAAAGGTAACTATGTGAGGTGATGGATGTGATAACTAACTTTATTATGGTCATCATTTAACCATATATATATATATATATATATACACATTGAATCATGTTGTATACCTTGAATTTATACAATTTTATTAGTCATGTTAGTCAGTATATCCTTAACTATTGATTATATATCCTTAACTATTGATTACATGAATATATTTGGACCTTATTTTGTACCAGTATTCTACAGTTGATGGGGTCACAGTGAGTCAGACATTACTTAGCAACTGAACAACAACATTCTACCACAGAGTTTTGAAAAACATTTATTGTGATATAATTGACATATAATAAATAGCATATATTTACACTGCACAATTTGATAAGTTTGACATCTATATAACCTGTGAAATTATCACCAAAATTAAGAGAATACATATATTCATCACTCTCTTTCTCTTGCCTTTTTGTAATTTCTCCCTCCTCTTCTAGCCCTCCACACTCAACCTTTCACTGATCTGCTTTTGGCAAATACAGATTATTTTACATTCTGTTGTTTTATATAAGTGGTATAAAATAGTATGTATTCTTTTGCTTTGCCTGGGTTTTTCTCATTCAGCATAATTATTTTGAGTTGTGTGTATCATAGTTCATTCCCTTTTTTTTATATTCTTGAGTGGTATGCCATTGTAGAGATAAACCAAAATTTGTTTATCTATTAATCTCTTAATGGACATTCATGCTCTTTCTAGATTTTCATGAAATAAAACTGCTCAGAAGATTCACCTAGAACCCTACCACCTGTAGAATCCTTGTGCTTTATAGAGTATGGCTATTCAGCTGAGGAAGTCAGAACAAATTATGGAAAGCCTGTTCAAGAGAAGCTGTAGACATGTATCCTCAATGGGAATTACACTGAAACCTCATCACCTCCATGACAGCTTGTTGTGTTCTGTCAAGGGAAGTACCTACTGTTTTCTGTTGGTTCAGGATGAATATGTGCCTAAATAAGACTCTACGATGTATAAAGTGTATTGAAGCTAAATTCTTTGTTAAAGTCCTAATATCCATCAATACTTTTTTTTTTTTTTTAACTCTCAGATGCTTTTCTGAGGAATTTAATGATGGTATCCAAATTTCATAACTGTGAATTTTGAAATATAATCATTTCCAAATAGTTTGTAATCAAATTTTAAAGTTTTCATCTAAAGGGAAGTCATACTGTATCCTTTGATTTCTAAAATTCTCTAAAAGACAAATTTGAAATTCACTAAGTTTGAGAGCATTTAAGATTCATTACAAACTTTTCTTCAAAATAATGATAATGCAATATAAATAAGAATATTAAAACTATGTTTTCTCAGTGACCCAATAAAACTTTCCATGAGTTAAAATCATTGAATGTGAGAATTGGTTGAAAGTTTGTGTTAGTTGCTCAGTCATATCCAACTCTTTATGACTCCATGGACTGTAGCCCTTCAGGCTCCTCTGTCCATGGGATTCTCCAAGCAAGAATACTGGAGTGTGTTGTTTCCCTTCTCCAGGGGATCTTCTTAACCCAGGGATGGAACCCACATTTCCCATATAGGCAGGAAGATTCTTTACCACCGAGCCACCAAGGAAGCCCCAGGGGTCATCTAATCGAGGTCACTTATTTCACACTCCTGGAGGTGAAGCAATTGGCTTTGAGAACAGTTGTTAGTGACTGAGTATTATATATTTAAGCCCATTATCAGTCAGACTTCTGATGTAGTTTTATTTCTATAATTCCTTACTATTTCTCTTGTCTCAATTTTTAAAATCATACATTTTGGGAACATATAACATTTTTATGCTAATTTTTAATGGAAAGAGATGTGCACTTTCCTAGCCAAAAGGTATCATTTTACCAAGATGAGCTGTCACCACTGTAAGAGCTACAAACTTCTGTTCATGAAGAATTCCAAAATCTATATTTTTTCTTCTTCCTTTAAGTAAAATGTTGTCTTTATTTACTTTACTTCAAAGCTGCTCTTGGTAGTGGAAATAGCAACAGTTTGCCTTAGATTAAGTGTTCTTTTAAAATGTCATAGCTCCCTTTCCTTCTACCTAAACATCTACTCCCATCCAAGGGGACATTTCTCCATATAAATTTTTTTTCTTCATTTTTAAATGAAGATGAAATAAACAAATGTAATTGTCACATAGTGAACTATGTGCCTGAAGTAAGAATATCATGCCAGTTGGTAAATATACAAACTTGTACATGTGAGTTTAGCTCTCACAGCTATAATTTCACTAGCAATCGTGCCTGATATCATCCTCTGTGCCCAATTGTAAAGACTGTCATGAGAAGAAAATGAGATGCTTTATGGGAAAAAGCATAAGCAAAAGTATACTGACTACAATAGGCTATAGATAACATAATTGCAACTGTATTGGGTTTTTGAAGTTGGATAAGGAAGATGTGAAAATCTTGTCAAAGTGCTAGCTCCAGTACACTTGGGTTCGTGCATGCGGCAAAATCAGGAGTAAAGAACAACAAATTTTAGCAGTGCAAGAGCCACTTCTTCAAGACCACTGCAATGATTTTAGAAAAATATTTCCAGTTCTTTGCCCCAGGGTGCGCTGAATGCATGATGAAAGATATTGTCATGCTGGTGAAAGCATTACTGGGGGCAAAGAGGATGCGTATGTTTCCCATAAACCCAAAGATTTCTGTGTTTAAAGTACAGATTCCTTCTGCTTGGTTCACATACTGGATTCCAGTTGTATGAGTGAGGCATGGTTAACTGAGGTAATCACATTTTCAGTTTAGATACATCCATTCAATACATGTGTATATGAATAATTTTCCCTGGATCAGGCATTGCTAATTCCTGCATCACTGTGTATGCATATGCATATGTAGTGATGGACTAGATCAATTCATGTTCTGACTTTAGTAATTTATAATTGGGTACCCATATTTCTCCATGGTTTAACTGGAGTTTGTAAATAGAAGAAGGTATATGTTGTTTTATTAATCTGACCAAGATTTTAAAAGTATCAAGCCATGAAAACACAATGAGGAATCTTAAAGGCATATTACTAAGTCAAAGAAATCAATCTGAAAAGGCTACAATCTGTATTATTCCAATTATATGATATTCTGGAAAAGACAAAACTATGGTGATAATAAAAAGATCAATGGTTGCCAGGGTGGGTGGTAGGTAAAAGAGTGGATAAAGATGAACAGGCAAAACACAGACGATCTTTAGGGAAGTGAAAACATTTTGCATGATATTATAATGATGGATATACATCACTATACATTTGTCCAAACCCACAAAATGTACAAAACCAAGAGTGAATCCTAAAATAAACTGTGGACTTTGGGTGATTATGATATGTGAATGCAGGTTAAAAATGTAACACTCTACTATTGATAGTGAGGAGGTTATGCATCTGTAGAGGCAGGAGTATATGGGAAATCACTCTACTTTCCTGTTAATTTTTGCTCTAAAATAATAAAGTCTTAAAAAAAAAGTAGAGGTTTTTAATGCAATAAAAGGAACACATCTCTGCATCTTCATTTAGTATTCATGCATCTAATTCCAGTATGCATTTTCACTGTCTATTGTTGATAGTAGTTTTCCATTTCTATGATATCATTTTATTTCATATTTTCAATAAAGCAGTGAAAAATGACACGTGATGTAATGTAGACAATATCTTTGACACACTTCCAATGAATGGGATAAAAGTATTTTTAATTTTGATACATAAAAATTAGTCCTCCAACAAATGATATTGATTGATAGCAAACATTAAAAAAAAAACCAAACAAACAAACAAAAAACTTTATGCTTAAAATACTATAGACGGAGAAGGCAATGGCAAGCCACTCCAGTACTCTCGCCTAGAAAATCCCATGGATGGAGGACCCTGGTGGGCTGCAGTCCATGGGGTCGCTACGAGTCAGACACGACTGAGCGACTTCACTTTCACTTTTCACTTTCACGCATTGGAGAAGGAAATGGCAATCCACTCCAGTGTTCTTGCCTGGAGAGTCCCAGGGACAGCAGAGCCTGGTGGGCTGCTGTCTATGGGGTTGCACAGAGTCGGACACAACTGAAGCGACTTAGCAGTAGCAAAATACTATAGAATATCTGATATGTGTAAATACAGCCTTGGTGTATGATGAAACTTCCAGACTACTTATGAAGAGTAATTCTGATTTTAGTTTATAGCTGAACTTTTTAAATATAGGTGAACTTAAATTTTTTATTGAGTGGAGCTCCTTGGTTTCCACTGCAATTATAGTTACAGGGAAAAAAAACTGATTTTAACTTAAAATATTTAGAAAATAGATGAAAATATACTGGCTTTCAGAAATTAGCTTTTCAACTGAAAGGTTAAATAAGCCTTGAGTAGATCCCATTTTATTGCCTTTTATTTATAAAGATTTTTTTATTCATATATATTTTAATTAACTAAAAGATAACATTTGGAAGGAATATTATGACTTTCAGTCTTGTTTTTGCTTTGATAGTTTTAGGTGTTAGAAGTTTTACTGTTGTATTTTATGGGCAGCTATGGAAGCATAAATGGAAGGTATGCACAAACATCACAGCATGGCTTCCCTCTCCCTAAGGCTGATCTAGCTGTTACTGAATTCCTGAAGCATAAAAGAACAGAGGAATGATGAGTCTCAGATAATAGCAACGTTTCTCAGTGATCTAGTCAGGTAATTGGAACCCCGTCGATTATTTCTGAACCCTTTCACTGTTGGGATGACAAAGTTTTGATCTTGCTGGGATATTCATCTACTCTGGCTATAGATTTGCCTTCTTACCTACATTACTTTGGCCAGAATAACTGTGTGATTCTTTACAGAAAATATGACTTACTGACAAAGGATTCTTCATAAAACTACCTTGGATCAAAGGACAAGTCTGGGGATGACAACCTGTAGGGTTGGGTTACTGTTTTTCATGAAGCAGTATAAATGGGGTTTCCCAGGTGGTGCAGTGGTAAAGAATTCACCTGTCAATGCAGGAGATGCAAGAGATGCAATTCAATCCCTGGGATGGGAAGATCCCCTGGAGTAGGAAGTGGCAATCCACTCCAGTACTTTTGCCTGGGAAATCCCATGGAAAGAGAAGCAGACTGCAGTCTATGGGGTTGCAAAAAGTCAGACACAACTGAGCACACACCACACACACTGAACTGAAACATATAGATGGCACACTTGCCCAACAGTCAGAATAAATTAATCCAAAACCAGTTTGTAGAGTGGAAGTAGGATTAGCTCCTGTAATCATCACTCTCAGTTGCTTTGCAGATTTGAACTTTGTGGCCATGCAACCCTTGGGTCTCCTGGATTAGAGGTCCTGGTCACCAGGTGGGGCATCTCCATCAGGGTACAATGAAGAGTTCCACTGAGTATCTCTTGAAACTTTCATGGCTTTTGACAATAGTGCATGGACAACTTCTGAAACCCAATATGACAAAGTAAAGGCACCAAGGACTCTGAAACCCAAGGTATGGTGACTCCACCAGATAAAATTTTATACCAGCTGAAGTGCTGGCCAAGAGTGAAGGAAATCTAGAGTGGGTGGATGGATGAAAAAGATGATGACTATCATTTATAACCTATACATTAGCAGCAAGTAGTAACTATAGTTTGTTTTCTTTATTGTAAACAAATCTTATTTTTAGAGGTTGCAAACAGTATCACCTAGAAGAGTCAGTAAGAGTAGACTTAATATAGGACACAAGCAGATTCAAGTGATACAACTGATGATCTATGCTGGGATGTATCATGCTAAATTTAATTGTCCCTCCTGAATTCAGCACAGCTATGGTATACTGTTCATTTACCTGGTCTGAGTGCCACATTAAATATACACAGTGCAGCCTCCATGCCTTGCTGCCTTGCAGTTTTCTCCATAGCTGCAGAAGGCTGCTTGGCATTGCACTGCTGCAACCTGAGATTCAGGGTGTTTAAAGCCCCCTGGGTGATTCCTGAACAAGTAAGGAACAAGACTGGATATATAGTTAAGACATTCTTCTTATCCCTTGGAAAGAAAGGTCAGTTCTGAGGTGCATTCTATGTAGTTTCCTCATAGTTTCCCTATAATGCTGAATCTTAGTTTTCTACAGAGGTAACATTAATGAACACAAACTTTATTGACTTTGATGCCTTCTATGTCTTACATTCTTTTTTCTATTTAAAATTTAATAGCTGTCACAATATAAAGTATGTAGGAACTAAATGGAGGTCTTCCCTGACGGCTTAGTGGTAAAAAATTCACCTGCCAATTCAGGAGACAAGGATTCGATCCCTGATCAGGAAAGATCCCACATGCCATGGGAGCAAATGAACCCATGCACCACAACTATTGAATATGTGCTCTAGAGCCTGTAAGCCACAACTAGTGAAGCCTGCGTGCCCTAGATCCTGCACACCACAATTAGAGAGTAGCCTCTGCTCACTACAGCTAGAGAAAAGCCCGTGTGCAGCAATAAAGACGTAGCACAGCCAAAAATAAAATGAATAAGTAAGCAAATTAAAAGAACTAGGGGGATTCTCTATGTTATTTCTACAGCCTCATTACTTTCTGTGTTCACATATAAATGTGGAGTTGAATCGTGTTCCACAAGAATATTCACTTATTTCATTTAATCTGCTTTTGGTAGACAAATGGGCTTCCAGGTGATGGTAGTGGTAAAGAACCTGCCTGCCAGTGCAGAAGATGCAAGAGATGCCTACATCTCTTGCATCCCAATTCCTGGGTTGGGAAGATCCCCTGGAGGAGGAAATGGCAACCCACTCCAGTATTCTTGCCTGGAAATTTGCATAGGCAGAGGAGCTGCCTATGGGTTAATGGGCTTAACAGTCCATGGATTCACAAAGGGTCAAACATGACTGAGAACAGTGTTAGTTAGTTGGTGCAAGTGGTGACTATCAGCTCTATACAGAATCCCAATTTCTCTATTTCAGGCTGTGTCTGCATTTCAGTATTGTCTCCATATACAGATCACAAATTTTTAGTGTCCAATAAATTGCCTTTAAATTTATTTGGTTACTTGGTTACTTTTATGGATCTTAAATTTCATCCCTTTCATCTCCAGTTCATGGTGATGTCGAAAATGTAATAGATGTTCTGGTAAAATGATTTGACACCAGGAAGCATGGAAAAGAATATATATCTGCTTATGGTTAGTTTTCAATTTCACTTTGAAATGTTAAATAATGTTTGGACTATCAAATAAAGCTGAATCAAAGGGATATCAAATGGGTAGTAATTTTATTTAGACCTGCCAATTTTATTCATTCTAGAATTGCTAATACCAAACTTTCAAATTAACTATTCCTAGCATAGTTTATGGTGAGTGGACTTTATACTCATTTATTGAAAACTGTTCTTTAGAATGAGCGGAAAAGGAATTTATGAGGTGTTTCACAGTTCTACTTGTAGTATTAGGTGACTCTGAGGACAATAAAATTGAATATGTTTCTGAATATTCTTTTCTAAATACCACCCCAAGGAAGATTTCTTCAATAGTGCCATGAGTTTTATTTTTTCTTGTCAATCTTGAAACTATATAATATTTTACCGATTCCAAGAAATAGGAGCCTGGTGGGCTGCAGTACAGGGAGTTGCAAAGAATCAGACTTGACTGAACAAGAAAAATTAATAAGGTGTAATTTCTTAAAAGTTAGGTACAATGTGAGATCTGATCACATATCAGTGAAATTTTCATATTAAGATTTATTTTCACTTCGGTGAATCTTTTTCTCATGTATAATTTTTCATCATCAACCATTGATCATTGGGAAAATATTGATTCAGTGTTCTCCCATATGATAAAGTTTTATTATTGAAAACAAACATCATAGTTTTTCAACAGCTTCACTTCAGCTGTTTCGAGAAAATTTCTGGCAAATAGCCAATTTAAAATAATCATCTTTTGTCTATAAGTTTTTCTTTCAAGTAAGAATGGTGTTGAATCAAGAAAGTGGCTAGTTCCACTTGCAAATCAAGCAGTTGTCAAGTGCTTTTGAAGTCTTTTATGCATACTTCCCACTTTATCACACAGATTATTAAAAAGATTCACAAGAGTTGAGATATGGTAATACTAATGAATCTTACTTTTTCATTATATTATTATTTTTCTTAAATTTTATTTTATTTTTAAACTTTAAAATATTGTATTAGTTTTGCCAAATATCGAAATGAATCCGCCATAGGTATACCCGCGTTCCCCATCCTGAACCCTCCTCCCTCCTCCCTCCCCTACCTTCCCTCTGGGTCTTCCCAGTGCACCAGCCCCAAGCATCCAGTACCGTGCATCGAATCTGGACTGGCGACTCGTTTCATACATGATATTCTACATGTTTCAATGCCATTCTCCCAAATCTCCCCACCCTCTCCCTCTCCCACAGAGTCCATAAGACTGATCTATACATCAGTGTCTCTTTTGCTGTCTCGTACACAGGGTTATTGTTACCATCTTTCTAAATTCCATATATATGCATTAGTATACTGTATTGGTGTTTTTCCTTCTGGCTTACTTCACTCTGTATAATAGGTTCCAGTTTCATCTTCTCATTAGAACTGATTCAAATGTATTCTTTTTAATGGCTGAGTAATACTCCATTGTGTATATGTACCACTGCTTTCTTATCCATTCATCTGCTGATGGACATCTAGGTTGCTTCCATGTCCTGGCTATTATAAACAGTGCTGCAATGAACATTGAGGTACACGTGTCTCTTTCCCTTCTGGTTTCCTCAGTGTGTATGCCCAGCAGTGGGATTGCTGGATCATAAGGCAGTTCTATTTCCAGTTTTTTAAGGAATCTCCACACTGTTCTCCATAGTGGCTGTACTAGTTTGCATCCCCACCAACAGTGTAAGAGAGTTCCCTTTTCTCCACACCCTCTCCAGCATTTATTGCTTGTAGACTTTTGGATCGCAGCCATTCTGACTGGCATGAGATGGTACCTCATAGTGATTTTGATTTGCATTTCTCTGATAATGAGTGATGTTGAGCATCTTTCATGTGTTTGTTAGCCATCTGTATGTCTTCTTTGGAGAAATGTCTATTGAGTTCTTTGGCCCATTTTTTGATTGGGTCATTTATTTTTCTGGAGTTGAGCTGTAGGAGTTGCTTGTATATTTTTGAGATGAGTTGTTTGTCCGTTGCTTCATTTGCTATTATTTTCTCCCATTCTGAAGGCTGCCTTTTCACCTTGCTAATAGTTTCCTTTGTTGTGCAGAAGCTTTTAAGTTTAATTAGGTCCCATTTGTTTATTTTTGTTTTTATTTCCAATATTCTGGGAGGTGGGTCATAGAGGATCCTGCTGTGATGTATGTCGGAGAGTGTTTTGCCTATGTTCTCCTCTAGGAGTTTTATAGTTTCTGGTCTTACGTTGAGATCTTTAATCCATTTTGAGTTTATTTTTGTGTAAGGTGTTAGAAAGTGTTCTAGTTTCATTCTTTTACAGGTGGTTGACCAGTTTTCCCAGCACCACTTGTTAAAGAGATTGTCTTTAATCCATTGTATATTCTTGCTTTGTCAAAGATAAGGTGTCCATAGGTGCGTGGATTTATCTCTGGGCTTTCTATTTTGTTCCATTGATCAATATTTCTGTTTTTGTGCCAGTACCATACTGTCTTGATAACTGTGGCTTTGTAATAGAGCCTGAAGTCAGGTAGGTTGATTCCTCCAGTTCCATTCTTCTTTCTCAAGATCGCTTTGGCTATTCGAGGTTTTTTGTATTTCCATACAAATTGTGAAATTATTTGTTCTAGCTCTGTGAAGAATACCGTTGGTAGCTTGATAGGGATTGCATTGAATCTATAAATTGCTTTGGGTAGTATACTCATTTTCAGTATATTGATTCTTCCAATCCATGAACATGGTATATTTCTCCATCTATTAGTGTCCTCTTTGATTTCTTTCACCAGTGTTTTATAGTTTTCTATGAATAGGTCTCTAGTTTCTCTAGGTAGATATATTCCTAAGTATATTATTCTTTCCATTGCAATGGTGAATGGAATTGTTTCCTTAATTTCACTTTCAGTTTTCTCATTATTAATGTATAGGAATGCAAGGGATTTTTGTGTGTTGATTTTATATCCTGCAACTTTACTCTAATCATTGATTAGTTCTAGTAATTTTCTGGTGGAGTCTTTAGGGTTTTCTATGTAAAGGATCATGTCATCTGCAAACAGTGAGAGTTTTACTTCTTCTTTTCCAATTTGGATTCCTTTTATTTCTTTGTCTGCTCTGATTGCTGTGGCCAAAACTTCCAAAACTATGTTGAATAGTAATGGTGAAAGTGGGCACCCTTGTCTTGTTCCTGACTTTAGAGGAAATGCTTTCAATTTCTCACCATTGAGGATAATGTTTGCTGTGGGTTTGTCATATATAGCTTTTATCATGTTGAGGTATGTTCCTTCTATTCCTGCTTTCTGGAGAGTTCTTATCATAAATGGATGTTGAATTTTGTCAAAGGCTTTCTCTGCATCTATTGAGATAATCATATGGTTTTTGTTTTTCAATTTGTTAATGTGGTGTATAACATTGATTGATTTGTGGATATTGAAAAATCCTTGCATCCCTGGGATAAAGCCCACTTGGTCATGGTGTATGATCTTTTTAATGTGTTGTTGGATTCTGATTGCTAGAATTTGGTTAAGGATTTTTGCATCTATGTTCATCAGTGATATTGGCCTGTAGTTTTCTTTTTTTGTGGGATCTTTGTCAGGTTTTGGTATTAGGGTGATGGTGGCCTCATAGAATGAGTTTGGAAGTTTACCTTCCTCTGCAATTTTCTGGAAGAGTTTGAGCAGGATAGGTGTTAGCTCTTCTCTAAATTTTTGGTAGAATTCAGCTGTGAAGCTGTCTGGACCTGGGCTTTTGTTTGCTGGAAGATTTTTGATTACAGTTTCAATTTCCGTGCTTGTGATGGGTCTGTTAAGATTTTCTATTTCTTCCTGGTCGAGTTTTGGAAAGTTGTACTTTTCTAAGAATTTGTCCATTTCTTCCACATTGTCCATTTTATTGGCATATAATTGTTGATAGTAGTCTCTTATGATCCTTTGTATTTCTGTGTTGTCTTTTGTGATCTCTCCATTTTCATTTCTAATTTTATTGATTTGATTTTTTTCCCTTTGTTTCTTGATGAGTCTGGCTAATGGTTTGTCAATTTTATTTATCCTTTCAAAGAACCAGCTTTTGGCTTTGTTGATTTTTGCTATGGTCTCTTTTGTTTCTTTTGCATTTATTTCTGCCCTAATTTTAAAGATTTCTTTCCTTCTACCAACCCTGGGGTTCTTCATTTCTTCCTTTTCTAGTTGCTTTAGGTGTAGGGTTAGGTTATTTATTTGACTTTTTTCTTGTTTCTTTAGGAATGCCTGTATTGTTATGAATTTTCCCCTTATGACTGCTTTTAAAGTGTCCCACAGGTTTTGAGTTGTTGTGTTTTCATTTTCATTAGTTTCTATGCAAATTTTGATTTCTTTTTTGATTTCTTCTGTGATTTGTTGGTTATTCAGCAGGGTGTTGTTCAGCCTCCGTATGTTGGAATTTTTAATAGTTTTTCTCCTGTAATTGAGATCTAATCTTACTGCATTGTGGTCAGAAAAGACGCTTGGAATGATTTCTATTTTTTTGAATTTACCAAGGCTAGATTTATGGCCCAGGATGTGATCTATCCTGGAGAAGGTTCCATGTGTGCTTGAGAAATAGGTGTAATTCATTGTTTTGGGATGAAATGTCCTATAGATATCAATTAGGTCTAACTGGTCTATTGTATCGTTTAATGTTTGTGTTTCCTTGTTAATTTTCTGTTTAGTTGATCTATCCATAGGTGTGAGTGGGGTATTAAAGTCTCCCACTATTATTGTGTTATTGTTAATTTCTCCTTTCATACTTGTTAGCATTTGTCTTACATATTGCGGCACTCCCGTGTTGGGTGCATATATATTTATAATTGTTATATCTTCTTCTTGGATTGATACTTTGATCATTAGGTAGTGACCATCTTTGTCTCTTTTCACAGCCTTTGTTTTAAAGTCTATTTTATCTGATATAAGTATTGCTATTCCTGCTTTCTTTTGGTCCCTATTTGCATGGAAAATCTTTTTCCAGCCCTTCACTTTCAGTCTGTATGTGTCCCCTGTTTTGAGGTGGGTCTCTTGTAGACAACATATGTAGGGGTCTTGTTTTTGTATCCATTCAGCCAGTCTTTGTCTTTTGGTTGGGGCATTCAACCCATTTACATTTAAGGTAATTACTGATAAGTATGATCCCGTTGCCATTTACTTTATTGTTCTGGGTTCGAGTTTATACACTGTTTTTGTGTTTCCTGTCTAGAGAATATCCTTTAGTATTTGTTGGAGAGCTGGTTTGGTGGTGTTGAATTCTCTCAGCTTTTGCTTGTCTGAGAAGCTTTTGATTTCTCCTTCATATTTGAATGAGATCCGTGCTGGGTACAATAATCTGGGCTGTAGGTTATTTTCTTTCATCACTTTAAGTATGTCTTGCCATTCCCTCCTGGCTTGAAGAGTTTCTATTGAAAGATCAGCTGTTATCCTAATGGGAATTCCCTTGTGTGTTATTTGTTGTTTTTCCCTTGCTGCTTTTAATATTTGTTCTTTGTGTTTGGTTTTTGTTAATTTGATTAATATGTGTCTTGGGGTGTTTCGCCTTGGGTTTATCCTGTTTGGGACTCTCTGGGTTTCTTGGACTTGGGTGATTATTTCCTTCCCCATTTTAGGGAAGTTTTCAACTATTATCTCCTCAAGTATTTGCTCGTGGTCTTTCTTTTTGTCTTCTTCTTCTGGGACCCCTATGATTCGAATGTTGTAGCATTTAATATTGTCCTCGAGGTCTCTGAGATTGTCCTCATTTTTTTTAATTCGTTTTTCTTTTATCCTCTCTGATTCACTTATTTCTACCATTCTATCTTCTAATTCACTAATCCTATCTTCTGCCTCTGTTATTCTACTATTTGTTGCCTCCAGAGTGTTTTTAATTTCATTTATTGCGTTATTCATTTTATATTGACTCTTTTTTATTTCTTCTAGGTCCTTGTTAAACCTTTCTTGCATCTTCTTGATCTTAGTCTCCAAGCTATTTATCTGTGATTCCATTTTGATTTTAAGATTTTGGATCAATTTCACTATCATTATTCGGAATTCTTTATCAGGTAGATTCCCTATCTCTTCCTCTTTAGTTTGGTTTGGTGGGCTTTTATCCTGTTCCTTTATCTGCTGGGTATTCCTCTGTCTCTTCATCTTGTTTAAATTGCTGAGTTTGGGGTGTCATTTCTGTATTCTGGTAGTTTGTGGAGTTCTCTTTATTGTGGCATTTCCTCGCTCTGTGTGGGTTTGTACAGGTGGCTTGTCAAGGTTTCTTGGTTAGGGAAGCTTGTGTTGGTGTTCTGGTGAGTGGAGCTGTATTTCTTTCTCTCCTTTTGAAGACTTGGGTTGCTTTTCTGGGTGCCTGGCGTCCTCTGCCAGCTTTCAGAAGTTGTTTTGTGGAATTTACTCGGCGTTTAAATGTTCTTTTGATGAATTTGTGGGGGAGAAAGTGTTCTCCCCGTCCTACTCCTCCACCATCTTAGCTCCTCTAAGATTATTTTTAAAGTGGATTTTTTTAAACAGAGAATGTATGACAATGAACAAATCAATGACTACTGGTAAGTTTGGTGCCACTCTCTCGATTTGCACTTAGGTGTTAGCAGTATTATCCACACTTGTTTCTGCACCATTGGCACAAAAGGGGGAAAGGGTATTTTAGTACTGTTATGAAAACAGTTCTGATCTAACAGGAACCTCTCTTGGACTTGGAGGTTTGGGATCACATTTTTTCTAAGAATAACTAGATTATTTAAACCCAAAAATATCCAAGAAAAGGAAATTGATACATTTTAAAATGGTATATAATTTATCTCTTGTAATTATATTTGGTCATCATATAAGGTTTCTTTTAGTGTTTAGACAGCAGACAAATAAATTAGAAATTAAATATGTTCTATGTTTGGGTTTCTGTGGGTAGAACTAAAAGCAGTAAACATAAATGACAATCAGATATATTAAGGAACAGCATAAACATGAGTTATTTAAGCATCACTGGCTGTCTCAGATGGTGAGACAATTTTTGGTAAGTGATAAGTTTTTAGAAATTGAGCAAAGGCAGGAAAATCATGAATGCTATAGACTAGGTTTAAAGTGTGGAGAAATTGTTGAACAAAATTACTTTCATATTTTCTTCAAATAAACTGAAAAATTGAGACTATGATTTTTTATTTATTAGACTTCATCCAATCTAAAGCAGTATGAACCACACACACACAAATTAAAAGAAAAGATTTTGTCAAATTAATTTTTAAGAATGGTTTTGGTGTTGTTTTAAATCCCAGTTTCCCAGATTTACACTGATCTATTATGTATGAAAAGAAATTCAATTGGTAGCTTACTTGGCTAAAGCGTTTATCCAAATGCAATCTGATTAATCCTTGTGAACAGTGACTATAGCCATGAAATTAAAAGACTTGTTTCTTGGAAGAAAAGCTATGACAAACCTAGACAGCATATTAAAAAGCAGAGACATCACTTTGCCAACAAACATACATATAGTCAAAGCTATGGTTTTTCCGGTATTCATGTATGGATATGAGAGTTAGACCATAAAGAAGGCTGAGCACCAAAGAATTGATGTTTTTGAACGGTGGTGCTTGAGGAGATTCTGAGAGTCCTTTGGACAGCAAGGAGATGAAAACAATCGATCCTGAAGGAAATCAACCTGATTTCATTGGAAGTATTGATGCTGAAGCTGAATCTCCAATACTTTGACCACCTGATGCAGAGAGCTGACTCACTGAAAAAGATCCTGATGCTGGGAAAGATTGAGGGCAGGACGAGAAGAGGAGGATAGAGGATGAGATAGCTGGATGGCATCACCGACTCAATGGACATGAGTTTGAGCGAGCTCCAGGAGATGGTGAAGGACAGGGAGGTCACAGAGTCAAACACGACTGAGAGACTGAACAACAGTGATAAAAGTTGCATATGGTAGTGCAGAAGCAAGCTATTTCTAATTTTGCTTAGTGCCAGAGCTAATTAATTTTTATAAATTCTGCTTCATCTCTCCAGATCACCATGATCAGCTTTTCTGCTTTGTTGATTTTTTTAAAAAAATTTGTTTTTTTGTTTTTTTTTTAAATTTGGACCATTTTTAAAGTCTTTACTGAATTTATTGCAATATTTTGTTTTATATAATATTTTGCCACAATATTTTGTTTTGTTGTATATTTTGGTCTATTTTTGGCCACAAAGCATGTGGGATCTTTGCTCTTTAGGGATCAAACCTGCACCAAAGCCCTGTGTTGGATGGTGAGGTCTTAACCACTGGACTACCAGGCAAGGCCCTGTTTTTCAGTTTTTCAGTGAACAATGAAAACTGTATCAATTCAAAATGAGTTAGAACAACTAGACATGAATTACAGAGTGACATAATGAATAGGTTACAAACTTCTTAACTGTTTTCATAAAAATTTACCTCAAGTGAAATTTATGTGATACCCAAACAATCATTTAATTCAGTTAATTTGGAGGGAAAAAAAGTATAATGCTGTTGGATGATCATTGACTTGACTTCCTATATATCTCAGTAAAGTTATATTGCTAATTTTTGATGTTGTGTAGGCATAGTAAAATATACTTTGATCTAGGATAACACATATGCTTTGTTAACTTTATGTTAAAAAGAAGATCTCTCTCTCTTTTAAATTAAAGACTACAAAGACACCCAAGAAGCTAAGAGATAAAAAGGTGCCGATTAGTTCTGTGAAATACATGGAGGTAAAACCATGTGAGATTTTGAAAAACAAGTGTAAAAAGAAATCCATGGCATCCTTTTAGTCTTCATCTTCATTTGTCTCCTTGCTGGTAGTTAAGAACATTCCAATCACATCAGTCCCCATCTGAAGTGCTATTGTCTGCTTCCTTGTTCTTTCAATCTTTTCTCTTCTGCATGGTAGCTTCTTTCATCTTTAGCTGTTAAAAGATAATTCTATCCATTGTTTAAAGAGCAAGTAATCTGAGGTGAAAAAAAAGCACTGAAGAGCATTACACTTACTGAATTGTACTTAAGATCGTGTATTATGAATTTTCTATTAGTGTTCCTTCACTATTTTATGGACGCATTGTCCTGTTCTTTGTTTTATATATATAAAGCACCAAGCCTGCATGTAAGCAACATTTAGCTTCACCTTCAGTCTTGTCTTACTTTTCTCATGTGGGCTTTTAGTAATTCACTCTAAATCAATATTTGTCCTTTCTATTAAAATACAAGCTCTTACAAGCAAGAAACCATTTACTGTGGATCCTAAATCAACAGAATGTAAGCTCAGAATTGTGCTATTGCTAATGCCTGAGATGTTGATATAAAGAAAAATAATTTGACTGCAATGTGGAGTTTGTCTCCCAAAGATATTAATTCAAAATTATTTAAAATACTTGTTATAAGGTAAGTCTAGGTGAACAACCTTATAAGGACACAACTGAAGTAGGTTACAATTTATTCTCACTATTATAATTATGATATTTTGAAGTTGATTTTATAAGTACCCAAACTGAACAAATTTGATATCTTTTTCTTTTACTCACCATGGTTCTCATGTTTGTGTGTATGCTCAGTTCTGTCCAACTCTTTGTGACTCCATAGACTGTAGCCCTCCAGGCTCCACTGTCCATTGAATTTTCCAGGCAAGAATACAGGAATGAGTTGCCGTTTTCTACTCCAGGGGATCTTCCCAACCCAGGGATCGAACCCACATCTCTTATGTCTCTTTCATTGGCAGGCAGATTCTTTACCACTGTGCCATCTGGGAAGCCCTATGGTTCTCAAGAGTCAAAGCAAAAATTGAACCAAAGTTAAATAGGCAAGAGAAACTGAGCTCCCTGAAACAAAAGTTTGGAGAGATTTTAAGAGCTGGTGGAGGGATGATACTAAGTCATCTGTGTTTGATAATTGGCTTTTTTGAAAGAAAAGTATACTTTCTTGTATTTTCATGACAGCAAGCAGTTTTGCAACTTGGGGTAAGGTGCTCACAGAAGTTAAGTTCCAGCCTTCCCAGAGAAACCAAGATAGGGGTGCTGTTCTCCTCCATGCTTCCACTTCAAAGGATGGCTCTTAGAACACTGGGATGCACATATTCTTTCAAATTAGTGTTTTTCTTTTCTTTGATATGTGCCCAGAAGTGGCTGCTGGATCACATGGTAGTTCTATTTTCAGTTTTTTGAGGAATCTCCATATTGTTTTCCATAGTGGTTGCACCAATTCACATTCTTGCCAAAAGTGTAGGAGGGTTTCCTTTTCTCCATATCCTCACCAACATTTGCTACTTGTAAACTTCTTGATGTTGCCAAGGGCTTCCTGGGTAGCTCAGGGGGTAAAGAATCTGCCTGCAACACGGGAGACCTGGGTTCCATCCCTGGGTCAGGAAGATCCCCTGTAGGCAGGTATGGCAACTGACTCCAATATTCTTGCCTGGAAAATCCCCATGGACAGAGGAGCCTGGTGGGCTACAGTCCAGGGGGTCGGAAAGAATCGGACACAACTGAGCGACTAAGCATAGCACATTCTGATAGGTGTGATGTAATAATAACATTCTGATAGGTGTGATATAATAATATCTTATTATTTATAATAGCCAAGATATGAAAGCAACCTGTCAATCAAAAAATAAGTGGCTAAAGAGGATATGCATATATATGTGTGCATATATATGTATATATATACATATATGTATATATGTGTACAATGAAATATTAATCATTAAAAAAGAAATTCTGCCATTTGCAGCAATGCAGATGCACTTAAAGAATATTGTGCTTAGTGAAATAAGTCAGACAAAGACAAATACTCTATATCGTCACTTATATGTGAAATCTAAAAAATAAAATAAATGAATAACTATAACAAAACACAAACAGACTCACAGATATAGAAAACAGACTACTGGTTACTAGTGGGGAGAGGAAAGAGGGGAAGGGCATGATGAGGGTAGGGGATTAAGAAATATAAACTATGAAATAAATAAGTAACAAGGTATATTGTACAGTGCAGAGAAATAACACCATTATTTTGTAATAAATTTAAATGGAGGATAATCTATAAAAATATTGAATCACCATATTGTATATCTGAAATATATAATATTATAAATCAACTATACATTAAAATGAAAAATAATAATAAAAGGATGACTCTCTGAACCTTAAGAAAAACATCCTTAGGTTGTAAAACTGGCAAGAAGCTTGAAGATTTACATACATATCAAAGGAGCAGAGGAAGAGTTTGTACTGGTAAGTTTTCTGAAGTAAATGCTCTAAGGAATAGGAGGTCAAGGGCCTGGAGACAGGAAGAAGACTGCCTAAAATTTCATCAAGCTGTGGGAAAGGGTAAAACTGTGCTGATCACATGTACAGTTTTTCTCTATTGAGAACTGTTTTCTATCCTTTCATGATATTGCTGCTAAGTCACGTCAGTCGTGTCCGACTCTGGGTGACCCCCATAGACGGCAGCCCACCAGGCTCTCGTCCCTGGGATTCTCCAGGCAAGAACACTGGAGTGGGTTGCCATTTCCTTCTCCAATGCATGAAAGTGAAAAGTGAAAGTGAATTCGCTCAGTCGTGTCCGACTCTTCACCACCCCATGGACTGTAGCCCACCAAGCTCCTCTGTCCATGGGACTTCCCAGGCAAGAGCACTGGAGTGGAGTGCCATTGCCTTCATGATATTGGCTCATCTCAATTACTGACAGGGAAGACAAAGTAGTCCCTATATTATAAAATGTGGAGATGATTGTTATTTTTTAGATATTTATTATAAAAATGTCTATGAAAGTATTTCCTGGCTTGGCTATTAAGGGCCTACAATTTATAAATTACCAGTAAGTAACATGAAGAAAAGCTTCCTAAGTGACTCAGTGGGAAAGAACCTGCCTGCCAATGCAGGAGATTTGGGTTGATCCTTGAGTCTAGAAGATCCTCTGGAGAAGGAAATGGCAACCCACTCCAGTATTCTTGCCTGGGAAATCCTAAGGCCAGAGGAGCCTGGCAGCCTTTAGTCCATGGGGTTGCAAAAGAGTTGGACCCAAGTGAGCAACTAAACAAAAACAACATGAAGAAACAGGGTATATAAGATATCCTCTAACCTTGAAGATCCATAATCATACATTTTTATACTAATTGGTGATTGTGATATTTCTAATATCTACAAGTGAGGAGATAACAGTTGGACAAACTATTAGAATTTGTCTAAAATCTTGCCAAAGGCTGAGGGTTATCACATATACAACATGCACAACCACTTGGTTTTAAAATATACTCCTTTGATTAACACATTTCAATCACGTCAACATTATCTACTCTGTGGAAGTCTGAAAGGGTATCAAGAGGAAAGGAAATTAGAAACATATATTGTTAGAGTTAAGTACAGTTGTAGATAATGTCAAGTTCTCCCTATTATTTTACAAATGAGGAAGAAAACAAAAGAAAAATGAGCTCCAGAGTCACAGGATTACCTGTAAGACTTTAATACTTCTTCTAAGCTTTTGAATATTGCTTCAAGTGGTAGGAGGTAAATGTGGTTTAAATATGTCTGAAGAGTTGCTAAGCACTTGATTTAAAGACATTTCTTAGGTAATAATGGACAAGAAAAGTATGAAAGTAAAGATGAAAGAAACACTGGAACATACCACAAAATAAATATTCTACACATGGCTGAGACAGTTGTTAAGAAGCACCTTTTAATTATTAAAATTTTACTTTGACCATATAGTAATGGATCTTACATTTTATTAATACCAGATACTTTAAGAGATGTGATTTCCCTATGTGTCTTATAATTATTTATTGACTCTAACCAAATGTGTGTATGAGGAAAATCTAATCTTATGTGTTAAGGAAGAGTAGTTTTTACTCCCACTCCAGAGAAACAAGTCACTTTGAGTGCCCTTTTTTATATAGGTCTTGACTGCTCTTAATTTGAATTGAATGGATAATTAGCAGGCAGAATTACCTAGAGAAAACAGGCTATTTTCAGCTCTCCAGAGGGAATTATTAGTAGGGATTCAGCCTATTGTACAGAATGTCTCATTCAAATTATTGTATCTTAGAAATGTCTTATGTATGGCCATGAAATAGTACTGTTTAAAGACTTTTCTAAGGCTATGGATTAAATAGGACATAAAATAATGAAACAAAAGAACAAAGTGGCATGATATGGATGTAAACCTAATCAACCTCCTTGCCATAAGCATCCTTTTGTTGCCTCTTACTGGTAACTCTGCCTTTTCATTTCTTTTAAAGTACAGTATGTAGATGTCAGTAATAAAATGGGAGCTTAACAGAATATTGTTTTAATGGAGCCAAAGGCAGAGTGCATCTTATAGTATAATTCAAATGCACCTAGGAAATTAATTTCAAGATGCCTCACATGACACAATTGATTTTGGTTTTAAAGCAAAGTGATGTGAATGAGACAATGATATTATTTTTTTCCATCTTTATTATCTGTGTACTGACAGGGTTCAAGCTGCATAATTAGATTATAATGCGAAGCAGATATTTCCAGATTTTAGATAGTGATATGAAATGGTCAGGTTGTAATGCCTCTGTCAGTGGGTAACAACTACACTTTTCTCACTGTGCCTGTTCAAAGTGGTTTGTTGGTAAAAGAAAAATAAGCAGTTTTAGAGAATCCTTTTAGTATGGATGCTTTCCTAAATGATCTGTATTGAATACATTTTTAAATAGTATAGTGAAGATGATTAGAAAACCTACCTTTGAGGCTGTGTATGAGGATTCTAACTCTTAAAAGTGATGTTTATATATGTTGACTGTTCTTAATTTGAATTAAATGGATAAGAAGCAAGAAGAAAGGCAGAAATACCTAGAAAAAATTATTTTTCATTATCCAGTGGGAAAGGAATTAGCTAGTGAGATTCAGCTTTCTGTTAAATGGTAGCTTCTTCTTATTGCTATGTCAATACTATAAAAGCAATGGAAATGCCAAATATTATTCATATTTGGCTTTAAATTATAATCTGCACTCCCCATGTAGAGGGTCTGGGTTCAATACCCAGTCAGGGAACTAGATTATACATGACACAACTAAGACCCGAGGCAGCCAAATAAATAAATATTTTTAAAAAATGTAGTCCTTGCTTATTATACAACTGAAGCAAAGTTGCTCAGTCCTGTCCGACTCTTTGCAATTCCATGGGCTGTAGCTTACCAGGTTCCTCCATCCATGGAATTTTCCAGTCAAGAGTACTGGAGTGGGTTGCCGTTTCTTTCTCCAGGGGATCTTCCCAACCCAGGGATTGAACCCAGAACTTCTGCATTGCAGGCAGATGCTTTACCGTCTGAGCTGCTGCTGCTGCTGCTAAGTCGCTTCAGTCGTGTCCGACTCTGGGTGACCCCCATAGACGGCAGCCCACCAGGCTCCCCCGTCCCTGGGATTCTCTAGGCAAGAACACTGGAGTGGGTTGCCATTTCCTTCTCCAATGTAGGAAAGTGAAAAGTGAAAGTCAAGTCACTCACCGTCTGAGCTACCGGACAATTAATAAATGAATATATTCTCACTACAAAAGATTTAAAATGCACAAATATAAACAGTAAATTGTGCTAGTTCCCTTTTCTTCCTTTCCCAAGGCCTGCTTTCATCTTTAGTTTTACCACTCAAGAACTTGGTATATATACTTTTGCTGTGCATTTATATACATTTACATGTAAGCAGACAATGTATATAACTTTTTTTTTTAACCTACATGAGATCATAGTATATGTACTTTTTGGCAACTGTTGTATTTCTTTTCTTAAATGTATTTATTTATTTATTTATATTTTATTTTTGGTTGTGCTGGGTTTTTGTTGCTGCACGTGAGCTTTCTCTATTTGCGGGGAGCAGGGGCTACTCTCTAGTTGCCATGCATTGGCTTCTCATTGCGCTGGCTTCTGTTGTTGTGGATCACAGGCTCTAAGGTCTACAGGCTTCAGTAGCTGCAACACACAGGCTCAGTAGCTGTGGTGCACAGGCTTAGTTGCTCAGAGGCATGTGGGATCTTCCTAGATCAGGGGTCAAACCCGCGTCGCCCGCATTGGCAGGTGGATTCCTAACCATTGTATCACCAGGGAAGTCTGGCAACTGTTTTATTTCAATCACTTATGTTTTGCTGATATTTCTGTCTGTGCATACCAGCCTACCTCATTTTTCTTAATGGCTCAATAGCCTCCCCAGTGTGAATACTCCATATATTAAATAACTATATGTCTCTTGATCAACAGTTTGGTCATTTACAATATTTAGCAATTACAAGCAAATCTGAAATAAATATTCTTTTACAACCTTTGTAAACTTGTATTTCTGGGTGTAGAATTTCCCTCTTAAACGTACAAAGTTTTAAAAATCTGTTAGGTACTGCAAACATACCTTTCAAAAAACGTAATGGATGTAAATTCTAACCACCAGTATGTGTGTGCTCACTTTTCCCACATCCTTGCTCCTTGTGTGGCCATTAAGCATTTTTGTCATGCTGTGTACATAATAGGGTAGGGCCAGTGTGATTCTTGAGTTGGTGGAATATATAGTAGTTCATCATATTTTGACAGATTCTACAGGGAGCTATTCTGGACAGGCCAGGGCATTATAAAATGATCAGTGCCATTAATTCCCTTTCAATTAATATTTTGCTGAAAACACTGCCTTAGAACCTCTAAAAGCTTAAAGAAGCTTATAGAGCTTTATGAACTTTCAAAATCTTTCATGAAAGCTTCCCTTGAAAAAATAAACCCTAAACATTTATGATCTAGTGTTTAGATTTATTATATATATTTCTCTTATAGCTTAGTTTTTATTATTTTATCTTTGTTCTTATTTAGAGTAAGAGTTTATGCCTATGTTAAAGCTACAAAGTATTTAGGAAAATGTTGATGAAACATATCACTAATAATTGCTTTTATGTCATCTCCAGGTTTAACTTTTGATTAAAGTTATCAGTGTCATAAGAATAACCTATTATCTGTATAAAAAAATCAAATAAAACAAATTTAAAAATTTAGATTTTCTTTATATAGTCTTCTCTAGAAAGTTTTTATAGCTTTATTTATTGACTACCATTTCCTACACTTTCTTTTTAAGAGTAAGACAGTGCTGGATGAATTGCAACACATCATTAGGAAGCAATTTGCTTTTTGTGATGTTATTTTGATTCAGGTAATACTTTCCATGTCCTTTAAGATACAGAAATATTCATGTTAAAATCAAAAGAGTTCATATTTTCTTATCAGATACTTAATGTGACATATGACTGGAAAAAAAACCTTGAGCAATAAAAACAAAAGAGCATTTACTGAGCATCTACTATTTACTAGATATAATGATCTAAAAATTTGCCTTTTCCCATATGCGTGTAAGGGTATTAGCTGAAAATTTATTTAATGTATTATTATATAAAGACAGACAGCTTCACACTCTTATATTGTAAAATGTTCCAAAATGTTAATAGAGACATTAAGAATGTCTAGTTCTTTGGCAGAAAAATGTTTACTAATTGAAAATAAAATCTTTATTGACTTTTTTAAACGATGAATTATGCCAGAGAGCTCAGGGAAGTCATACATATTTCAACTAGATTTTACAAAAAATGCCTCAGTGGGCCAAGAAAGACAGATTTCTGCTCTCTCATTTTTATACATGCTTGGCTCATCCTAAATTACAGCTATGTTTCATTACCACCAAAATTTTCAAGATAACATTCCTAGCACAACTGCTTGCTAAGCAAAAGGAAAACATAAATTGTATCCATGCTGAGCAAATGGTTTTGAAAACTGACTTTTATTTGGCTTGCAACTCCCTTTGCAGAACAAAGTTTCTGCTGATTCTGTTGAGGAAATGGCTGAGGTCAAGTGGATAATCTGATTGGCAATCAGCTGATCTACAAGAAGGGTAGACCTAGTAGACATTCTGTTTTATAAAAGGCAGTGATTCCTTTAAGCTCACCAGTTTTGATGTGGAAAAACTAACTGCTCACCTCCATTATCTTTTCTAAAAGAAACATTTTAGGTTCTTTGTTTAGAAACCTGATAGTTCAGCTGTAATTATTTTATTCCAGCAAAATTACCAGAAAAATAATCTTTTTATTTAGAAATGATCCTTTAGAACAAAATATAGGCCCATTTCAATCTGCTCAATAAAGATCATTTAAATCACTGACATGTTTCTTGCAGTCTCCTCAAAAAAGACATTTTCTCTTTCTTAATGTGTAGGTTGTCTAAGGTTTCTAAGAAATCAAGTAACCCACATTTACTTTCATCTACTTCAATTCCTGATCATTTATTTTCTCATATAGTAACTGCTAGTCCAATCAAATAGATTTTTAACATGATTCTTTTTTCCTAAAAACATACTTCTGTTTATTCATATGAAAATTCCTAAGTTCTGCTATAAGTTACTCTGCTTCTAATGTTGCCAGAAAGTGTAAATCAAAACAGATACCTCTATGGGTGCTTTTACATACATTGGATTATCCATTTTTTTGAACTGTTATTGTTTAGATGCCCCATTTAAGTTTATTCTTATGCACAGCTGTATTCTGTATTTTGATTTGACAGAGCAGGAGCTGAAAACTAATGGTCAATTGAAAATTTGGCAATTAGTCATAATATTTACCTAAGTGATAAGTACATTTATTTTCTTTTTATAAATAATTTATCTGAATGTAATACAAACTGGTTTCAATTTGCAGGACTGAACATATGTTTGCTTCCACTCTTTCCTAAACTCCACTATAATATAAATAAAGAGAGTTTAAAAAGGCATAAAATGTCAAGGACAAATAGAGTAGAAGTGACAAAGACAGCAATGACATTTTGAGACTGGAAAGCAGAAACAGTAAATCACATACAGACACATCAATCTTCCCTTCTTGCTCGATTTTTCCCCTTAGCACTCATTGCTTGGTTCTGGCCTAATGCCTGGGTCTCTGCCAGAACAGGATATACATGAACTATTAGGACATAATTTCCCAGGAGAAAGTGCAGCATATATTAATCGTATGCTTGAGCCTGAATCTTCTCTCCCAATAATGGTCCAGTTTGTAGAAGTTCAATTTGAATATTCAGTTCAGTCGCTCAGTTTGAGTATTAGCTTATGGTATTTTTTGCACGTTTTATAGAGTTCATAAATGATGATCCTATAATTGTGTCTTCATAGATATTCATAATGGAAAGTTTGGAGGCTCTTGTAGTTCACTGCCGTTTAACCAGGAAGACTGGAATACTTTTTTTCATAAACATTTTTGATTTTGTATTCTAAAATTTTTACACCAGATTATGTTTAGTAAGAAATACTTCCTACAACTTTAAATAAAACATCTTGGCCGATGAAGCATGAACAAAACTGATATATGAAATTCTGGGTAAAACTCTTAAAGGGCAGTAATGTTGCAGTCCATTCCTCTTCTTTCATGCTGGGTGAAATAAAGATGAAAGTGAAAGTGAAGTCACTCAGTTGTGTCCGACTCTTTGCGACCCCATGGACTGTAGCCTACCAGGTTCCTCCATCCATGAGATTTTCCAGGCAAAAATACTGGAGTGGGTTGCAATTTCCTTCTCCAGGAGATCTTTCCAACTCAGGGATTGAACCTGGGTCTCCCACATTGTAGGCAGATGCTTTACCGTCTGAGCCACCAGGGAAGTCTAGAAATAAAGAAATAAAGATAGTGACTCTCAGAATCACCAATCTAGTCAATACATTCTGTAGACGATATTGGAGGAATAAGAAGAAAACAATCTAGATCAATTATTATTTTGCAGACATGCATTATGCTTGGGAAATCAAATGATCTTATTTTAGCCATGCTCTTTTGGTTCTCATTTATAACTTACAGTGACTAGAACTGTGTCTTCCCAAATTTCATGTGCTGAAGCCCAAATCCCTACTGTAATTGTAGCTGAAGATAAGGCCTATAAAGAGGTAATAAAGAGTAAGTGAGGTTATAAGGGTGGGATCTTAGCCTGATAGGAGTGGTATCATAATAATTATAAGAGGAGACATCAGCAATATATTTCTTTCTCTTTGCATGCAGAGGAAAGGCCAGGTGAGGACACAGTGCGAAGGCAGCCATATGTAAGCCAGGAAGAGAGGACTCACTAGAAGCACATGCTGGCACCTTGATCTTGGATACAAATTCAATAATTTCAGTGAGGAGAGTAAAGTTTGTGTACATGAAGGAGGCTTTTTCGGCCAATGGACTATTAGAATATTTGATACAAGTAGCTTTAGTTTGAGGATTTGTTTTGCTTTCTCACACTCTTGTAACCTCCCTCTGGAAGAACATACTCTAAGTACACCACCACCCCTTCAGCCTGGCCTGCACAGTGAAGAAACATGGAACCCATTTGAATTCAGTTGGACTCCTGGAGTCCAGACTCACCCAGTCCAGCCCAGGTTAGTTGAACCACTCTCAACCTGGAGACCCTTGAGCATGAAAGTAAATGTTTGTTTTGTTTGATTTTGAGATTTTTTTGGGTTATTGTTATGCGGGATATTGTGGCAACAGCTGACTGATGAAAAACACCAGTAATAAACTACTGAGATATCGATTGATGTGTTAAAGTGTCACTGTAGAACCTTTGTGTCATAGATGAATTTTGATTATTTTGTCAAAAAGATTTGAAGAGCCAATGTGCTGTGGTAAAAACATTCTTGGATTAATAGTCACATACTACAGACAGATTTTGTTTTCTTTACAAGTGATACTTTCTAAGTGTAGTAGGTGACTCAATTAATTTATGGATATATTTCAAGTAATATATTATATCTTATCTTTTGCATTTGCTCTGATTTTGTAGGTTTTTTCATCTTCTTTATAATTCATCAATTTTATTTTAAATTTCATTTGCCTTTCATATTGGTTTGGAATTTATATAATCTATTTTTTTTCTTTTTAATAAGCTTAATATTAAAAATGCACACTTAATAAAAAACAAGTTGATAAGCATATGTAGTTTGCTCTCACTTGGTACATTTTAAATATTTTAATTTGCCTTCTCTCACTTACATGATATTTTGGTCTAGCATTTTAGTTCTGCAAAAGCAAACCTTTTTATTAAGATTTTTTTTAAGCTTTCCTTTATTTAACAATTTATCTGCTCATAATTCATCCTTATCCTTATGCTTTTGGCTTTGTGTTCTGTTTTCTTTTTCTGAGATAAAGTCTTCAGCATTTTTTTAGCGGGGAATGTTGGGGGTTGGGGCTGCCCAGGTGGTGCTAGTGGTAAAGAACCCACTTGGCAATGCAGGAGACAGTAGAGGTCCCGGTTTGATCCCTGGATTGGGAAGATCCCTTGCATGGCAATCCATTCGAGTATGGAGAATCTGATGGACAGAGGAGCCTGTCGGGCTGCAGCCCACAGGATTGCAAAGAGTCTGATATGACTGAAGTGACATAGCACGCCTGTACGTTGGGGTTACCTCTATGTGTATATATGTGTATGTGAAAATAGTTGCATCACCCCTTATTATTCTTGTATTTTTAATTAATTTTACATAAAATTCTGAGATGACTATAGTTTTCTTTTTCTTTTGAAACAAATTTCTATTTTTCTTGATTTAATTACAATTATTTAGTAGTCTACAGTATAGTCCATGGAGTCGCAAGGAGTCGAACACGACTGAGCAACTTTCACTTTCACTTTCTTTCACTGTCAGTTTTGGTTCTATATCTTTTTCCTATAGGTAAAAAAAAAAAACAAAAAAAACCCCACAAAACTTAACTCTGTGTTTTCTCAATGATATTAAGTTGTGGTCATCATTTTAGTCTTCTGCTTTTCTTCTTCAGACTTTTGAGACTTGAATTTGAGAATTCACTTTTCATCAATTATGTAAATTCTCAGCAATTATTTATTAGTAGATCAACTCCTCTTCATTTTTTATATTTTTTTCTTCTAGAATTAAATTACCTTATTTTTGATCTTTATTCTTTTCCTCTCGTAACCTCTGGCTCTATTTTTCAATTTTTTGTTGCTGTACAGGCAATTTCTTCATATTTCTCCCCTTAATCATTAATTCTGTCTTAAACTACATGTAATCTTATCATTTAACTTGTCCAGTGAATTTTACATTTTGAAGACAATTTATTATAGTTTCTTTTGATCATTGGTTCTTTAAGAATTCTAAATATCTCTATTATTCTGTATCTGCTAGCTCCATTTAGGTGTAATTATTCAGGGATTTTGTTTGTTTTTGCTGCATTTTATTCAGAGTGACTTTCCTTTTTATCTCTGATGTTAGGAAGGCCTTTATCTTTGAGATTTCTATGGGGACTGGGAATGCAGCTCTCCAGTGACCATCAAACACTGCAGAAGCCAAGCATACCAGAGTGCTACCTATCTTGGGAAACTTTAATTTCTCACCTTGAGGATTTTTGAAGCACATCAAATTATAATTTCAAACTTTAACCACAAATAAGGGGAGAGATGTAATTACAAATTATCAAGAGAATTTCCTTTCTTACACAACACCCAAGTCTAGATAGTTAAGGTACTTTGATAGCTGGCATTAATGGAAGGTAAATTTTTAATTGTCCAAATATTCAAGGAGTTTTGGAAATTATTTCTTCTAACCCTCTTCCACACAGAAGTTCAGTTCTTATACTTAACCCTCTGTGCAAATGTCATAGCCCAAGATTCTTGGAGCCTAAGATTGACAAACTTTCCCAGGGAAGTCATAATTTTAACATCAGTTTGTTTCTAGTTTCCTAATCTCCCCCTCCCCCCTTTGGCTTTGGACAATTTTTTATATTTTTTCAGTTTTATTTTTTTGTATTTTATATCTTCACTTTTTAATTTTTTCATCCTGTCTAGTGTACCACATTGCCAAAATGTATTTTGTGATTGTCTCTATAACTAGATACAGTGTTTAAGGGGTCTGGGGATGATCAAAGAAAAAGATATGCCCACAGGAGGTAATAACACACAATTAACTTTATTGGGAGGTGCTTGGACAGGGTTGCATGCAAGAGAAATCTGTCACAGCATGAGACTGTCCAAAGACTGACAGCAAGGGGGCCACCACCGTCTAGAAGAGGGCAAGGGAACTCCTTGGGAGTGAGGACAATCAGAGAAGGGGATTACATAATTAAGTGACACCATTCAGAAGAACAGTAGGGAGACTGTGGGCCAGAGAACTCTGAAGACCCATAGCAGTTTGGGGCCCTGTAGTCACAAGGCACTGTCTTAAAAAATATGGCATATATGGGATGATATTTCACAGGGTATGCAAAGCAAATAGACTCTAACTGGTTAAAAATCTGTTTGCTTGGGCTTTTTAAAGAATGATTGGATGTGTAAAAATTTGATTTTGGCACTGGTGAGTTTTTGGTCTAACATTTGTTAGCTTATAGTAAAGAAATATACAACCTAGGACCCAATACACAGAAGCCATCTTTAGCTTATTTATGTGATAACTACCTGATTCCCAGTACTTTGCTTTTATAAATATAGAAAATATAATTGTGAGAAAGTGTTTATTTGATTGTTGTTTAAGCCCTCATAATGTATACAAGATAAATAACAGACAAACCAATGCATTTCTCACTATTTCATTTTCTTATTTTCCAATCTGCCTTCCTAAATGCTAAGGGATTTGAGAAAAATAAAGATATGTACAGACAAAGTCGTATTTATTTTTTCTAATTAAGATAGACAAAACCAGGCTTCTAATAATATTTATGCTGGCACATCAGTATTCTTGTGAACTAGTTGTTTACGGGAAGCTGATTATGAGCATCTATCTCATGTAATATCTAACTGGTTAGTTATTAACCTTGATGTTGGCTATGCTTTCATTCTTTGGATATATGAGGTAAATTCAGTCAAAACTCCAATTCCATGATTTAAAAAAATCTAAATTCCTTCCAAGGATGTCTGTGAAACACATTTGCTCATCAGCCTCCCTAACGGGTTTTTATATTTACATACTCAGTTTCTCCTTGCTAATACTAAGTCGCTTCAGTCGTATCCGACTCTGCGAACCCATGGACAGCAGCCCACCAGGCTCCTCTGTCCACAGAATTCTCCAGGCAAGAATACTGGAGTGGGTTGCCATTTCCTTCTCCGCAGTTTCTCCTTATTTGATGTCAATATGGATGTGAAATCAGTGGCTGACAGGTTTTTATATACCCATAAGCCATTCACACCAAGGACTTCAAAGCCTGCGGTTATAGGTTAACATCTTTGAATGTATTACTCTATGACATTTATCTTACTCCATACTTTTATCTTTTCTTTTAATATTTGCCCTTTCTCTTTTCTTCTATTCTTTTGAGAACAAAAGAAAATTTTCTTCCATTACATGAAGCAGTATAGTGATCCCCTTTGGAAATCTGAGAACACTCATCTCAGATTATAAAGTCATTCTTTATACCATTTAGTTTTCTTTTGAAAACTTTACTATTCTTTTAAAAAGTTTTTCTGTACGTATTTGATGGCAATCCAAGAAAAAAGATTTCAAATCTGTCCCTTTATCCTTCCTTCTTAGTTGTGCAGTAAACATAGAAGATTTCAATAGTTTTGTATCTTTCCTTTCCACTCATGCTGAATTTCAAATCATACACTTGGTACAGTATTGAGTAGAATTGTTTCAGCTTTCTTTCTTTTTTTTCATTTCATCTACGTGAGAGGGTTGCTAAGACTTTAAAACTATATCATTTCCCTCTTAATAGAGCCACTTTTCATCCTAGTCAGTGAGCTGGATTATGATTTGCATAATTCGAGAATTGTCCTTAAAACAAGAATTACAGATCCCCATTTTTTTTAATTTTGGGGGAGGGGTTATGTGGTTAAAAGTGGTCTAAGGTGATCATGACATTTTTGCACCTTCTTTTATGTCCCCGGATATGTTCCAATGTCTCATAGTTTACAGTCTGTGGGAACTTGAATAGAATTTGTATACTATTGTGTGAAAATTGTATAAATCTTAACAATGTTGGATTGGTTCACAGAGTTTTTCAGGCCTACTATATCCTTTTACTTCTCTGTATAATCATTCTATTAAGTTTTGATAGTTTGATATTGAAACTCCAACTAAAAATCTTAATTTATCTACTTAAAAAATAATTATAATATATAGTAGAACTATATGCAACCTTGTTCTGTATTTTCCAAGTCTCCTGTATGTGTTATTATACTTTCATATTTTTAAAAAATGATTTTTTAAAAAATAAGAATGGTCGAATGTATCAACAACATTACTTTTAGAGGCAGTGAAATGGGATGTATGAACTGGGAGCAGGTAGACCTGGATTATAATCCTGACTCTATGGCTAACTTGGTCATCATTTAAACCTTTTTGCGTTTCAGTTTTCTTCTCTATAAATGGGGCACAACTATCCTGTGACTCAAGAACGGACCAGCCCAAGCACAGTGGAGAACATGGCTTTCAATGGAAAGCCCTTAGGAGTAAAAAGACTTGGCTTCCAGACCAGCAATTCAGCCTGGGTTTCCTTACTTTCAAATGCTGTATTTCAGGGTTAGTAGAGATAAACTATTACATACAGAATGGATAAGCAACAGGTCCTACTGTATAGCATAGGAAACTATATTCAATATCCTATGTTAAACCATAATGGAAAAGAATATGAAAAATAATATATATAGGTTTATACCTGAGTCATTTTGCTATACAGCAGAATTAACGCAATATTGTAAATCAACTACACTTTGGTAAAAATTTAAAATGGAAAAAAATTTGAAAAGTCTCTGGAAAACAGTTTTCTTCATTATTTGCAAGAAGAGCAGAGGTGCATATTTATTCATATGTGTGAACATTTATCTGAAATCTCTCAGAGTTAGTTTTATCTTTTTCTTAGTTTAGGACACTTACTGCAGGTATATAAAAATATTCTCAAGCTGCTTATGTTTGTCATAGAAACAAAATGATCGCATAGTATCTATCATGATTATTTCCATGCTAACTGTTACCTTAAAACCGACAAAGTTCCAGAATCACTCGTAGTCAATTATAGAGGTCGTCACTAACTATAGACAAAACAAACAAACAAAAAAAACCAAACTGGCTCTTTTCAGAGGGAACAAGCATGAACAATATTTCTATTGAACCACATCTTGAAACACTGCAAAGAGGGGTTAAAATTCATGAGCACCGTCCCCAGTGATTTGTTGATCATTGTGAAGAAGGACAAAGGCAATCCAGAGTATGGGTTCACAGTGGCTACCTTTTATGGCTGTCTCAACACAAAACTCTTTGCAAAATCTAGGTTTCATTTTTATTTACATACTGATGCTGGATAATATGGGAGGATGTCACAATCAATATATGGTAATTAAAACAATAATGTTTGGCTATAGTTCTGAATCACCAACCAGTGCTTGCTGCTTTCTAGCTGTGCTATTTTCTCCTCTTCTATTTGTGTTAAATTAGTTTGCAATCAGTTATTCTAATATTCTCACTCTCTCTTGGAATCTACAACAAAAATATCACTAAGAATGAGTTTATTTGCAAAAGAATAAAAAAATGTGGTACAAGTGATGATCATCAATTCAGGCCTATATATATAAATGCTAATATTTTCAAGTTTTATATTTATCATCTACTCTGATACGTTGGCTATCACATCCTACCTAATTAACTAGATAGAAAATCTGCACTTCACGACTTTTTCAGAGTTTACAATTGTGACTTTTCTGCTACAACAATTTAAAAAAAAAGTGGTATGTCCATATAATATAATACTATTTGGCAATAAAAAAAAATGAAACACTGATATGTGCTACAAAAAAGATAAATGTTGAAAACATTATGATGTTTGAAAGAAGCCAGTCACTAAAGATGACATATTGTATGATTCTATTAATATGAACTTTCACTAAAGAAGCACAGACATACTTAACAAAGAATTAAAAATCAGTCTTAAATATGTTTAAGATTCTAATGGGAACCAAGAGAATCCAATGTTGACATATTCAACAAATAGAGTATATCAATAAAGAGATAAAAAGTATAAAAAGGGACCAAACAAATTCTGAAACTGAAAAGTATAATAATTGAAATGAAAAATTAGCAGATTAAAGTAGCAAGAAGAACCACTGAAATTAGGTCAATTAAATTGTCCAGTTTGAAAAGCAGAAAGAAAAAGAATGAAGGAAAATAAACAGCATAAGAGCACTGGGCCACCTTCAAGCTGTGGGACACTGTAACCAATACATGCATGATGGTGGTCTTAGAAGGAAAGGAGAGAAAGAATGTGAAGAAATAATGGCTGAAAGCTGCCCAAATTTAATAAAAGACACATATATACATATCAAAGCCTCTAGCATTTATTTGCTGTCTTGCATTCATGTAACATGTTCAATGAGTAGAATGATTCTGCCATTTATTAAGATAGAAGAGACCGAGAAGAACATATTTGAAGGCAGAAAATTTTATTTCCCTCTTGGAAATATTCACTATGGCTGTATCACATTTATTTTATGTATTTGCTTGTTTATTTCTCAGATCATGGTCTCTTCCATCCTACTCTCACAAATATGCACTAGAACATAAACTTCATGAGAATCAAGAACTCTGTATTTTTCAGTCTCCACAATATATGGAAAAGACAAATCCCTGAGCATTATCAATAAATATTTGTTACATGAATGCAAGAGAGTAAATAAATGCCAAAGGCTTTGATGTGTATATATGTGTCTTTTATTAAATTTGGGCAGCTTTCAGCCATTATTTCTTCACATTCTTTCTCTCCTTTCCTTCTAAGACCACCATCATGCATATACTGGTTATAGTGTCCCACAGCTTGATGGTGACCCAGTGCTCTTATGCTATTTATTTTCCTTCATTCTTTTTCTTTCTGCTTTTCAAACTGGACAATTTATTTATTTATTTTATTTATTTTTTTAAATTTAATTTTATTTTTAAACTTTACACTATTGTATTGGTTTTGCCAAATATTGAAATGAATCCGTCACAAGTATACATGTGTTCCCCATCCTGAATCCTCCTCCCTCCCCCCTCCCCATACCATTCCTCTGGGTCGTCCCAGTGCACCAGCCCCAAGCATTCAGTATCCTGCATCGAACCTGGACTGGAGACTCGTTCCATATATGATATTATACATATTTCAATGCCATTCTCCCAAATCATCCCACCCTCTCCCTCTCCCACAGAGTTCAAAAGACTGTTCTATACATCAGTGTCTCTTTTGCTGTCTCGTATACAGGGTTATTGTTACCGTCTTTCTAAATTCCATATATATGCATTAGTATACTGTATTGGTATTTTTCTTTCTGGCTTACTTCACTCTGTATAATAGGTTCCAGTTTCAATTTCAGTGGTTCTTCTTGCTACTTTAACCTGCTAATTTTTCATTTCAATTATTGTATTTACTTTGAATATTTTGTGTGTAAGCAAGTTCAAATTTAACGTAGGCTGTTGGAAATACTTGTCTGGATCTCAGAGGAGATACCTGGGCAGGGTGAGATAAATACTCTATTTTGGACTCCTCAGCACTTTTAGCTACTGTGATTTTGTATAACATGGGGACAAGAAAATGACCATATTTGGCCTCAGGGATTTTATCATTGGCCTTGAGAATTTTCAATGAATGGATGGTGACTGAAGATGGTTTGGAGCTCTTGAAAGCGTAAAAGTTGAGTTGAGGACTTTAGTACAGTAAGTATAGAGTCTTGTTGACGTTAACTGTAGGATTGCAGTTAAAAGAATGGAGATGAGGGAAATAGCCTATGAGAAACTGAATCCCTCAGTTCAGATCATACATAGAAGAGGCATCCTAATGCTTTGTTTTTGTGTAATCTTGTGAAAAATTAACTGAAAAGTTAGTTTAGTAATTATAAAATCTGAAGACCTGGACATAAAGAAATGTAAAGCTGCTTTTAAGACGTGTCATCAATTAGGAAAAATAATATCTCCACAAATAAAATAGCAATTTCACAGATGACAATAGTAATCATAAAAAATAAAATAAAATAGAACCCTATAAGTTATGAATTGCTATAAAGCATATTCAACAGTTATAAAAAGATAGGAAAAGCATTTTCCTAAAATTTGAAGTAATGGAACAATCTCAGAGTGTTTATAACAGACTTCATTTAAAGAGAAGCACACAGTAAAAATGTTAAATTAAAAAGAAATGAAAAAAAGGAAGCAAACAAAAAAAAATGTTTAATGTTTCCTTTAAAGGGTAGAATGACCAATAAAAGACTAGGAAATGAGTGGTCAGAATTCAGGGACAGTTCATGATGATAGATATGGACTTAATAGCAAGCACATCATTCAATTCTTGAGATGCAGCATTTGGTGAAAAAAAATAGCTGAGGATATCTCTGTGTGTGGGGGGAAACACTTATTAGGTGGCAAAATGTGGCAAACAACAGTGCTAAAATCAAAAGGAAGAATATTAAGGAAATGCTTAATTGAACTTCTGTAGTCTGATAACATCTAGTGTTTCAAATAAGGAATTAAGCGTTGTCCATTTAGTCACAAGACCATTCTTTCTCTCCTATTTGCCTCTATGTCCCTTTCTCTTTCACCCTCCATTAAACCATATAAATAATCTGATTGATAGTGGGCACAAGAAACATATGTCTTTTGATCTGAAATTCTGATGCCAATCACGTTTTTTTAAATTATTTTTTATTTTATTTTATTTTTTAACTTTACAATATTGTATTGGTTTTGCCATATATCAACATGAATCCGCCACAGGTATACATGTGTTCCCTATCCTGAACCCTCTTCCCTCCCCGTACCATCACGTTTGATTTAACACACTACCATTTCTTTATTTTTAGAGTGTTATTATTAGGACAATTTGACAGTGAAAATACGTAAGATTACGAGAGGCTTGAGCAATGCTGGATGCCAGAAATAATATATTATATGGTATGTTTGATTTTAATACTGCATTTAAAATAATATGAAAGTCATAGAAAGTCATAATTAAAATCCTAGAGTAAAACTGTAATAGCAACTATTAAACATACAGTGTTTTAAAAATATAGAAAACACTGTGTCCTTTCTAGTCTTTTTATGGAGTTCATAAATTATATTGGGTACCTGACACCTCTTTCTTTCAAAATTGCGGTGCAGAACTAACATGAGAAAGGCTTGATGTTTTGGATAAATTAAATGTCTTATAAATCCATAGTATGATGTGGCTGCTATTCAAGTTTTTTCTGGTGGATATATGGGATCCAGAATAAGTCTCATACAGATTTATTCTATTTTTCTCAAGTCTGTCCATAACTATAATATTACATTCAGTTCTGCGCTCCACACCTTGAAGGATATTGATTGACTTTACTGCATTCAGAGAAGAACATAAAGGGTGATAAAAATGAAAAGAAATGAAAGGAACAAGGAATATTTACTATAAAGACGAGGACTGCCAGCAATATGGTACTTATCTCCAAAATTTGAAGGTCTATCACCTGGAAGACAGATTAGATTTATGTTTGGTGTTTCTAAGTAGTAGAGCTAGAAATAAGGTGGTGACTCCAAGGGGAGAACTGCTTTAGTTCAGCAGATGGTGATATTAACTCTGATTTGTAATGATGTACTGGGCAAAAGAAAAGATACGTGGATCTCCCTGAGTTTCAAGTTTCCTCTAACACTGATTTCTTTATTTACATTAAAATCTACTGTTAGTTGTTATTGCCATATCACACCCAATAACTAACTTTGAGATGAGGAGACGTGCCACGAAATGATGGGGTGAACCTGGGGTATAGAGTCACAAAAACTTGGCTTTGAATTTGGTTTTTGCCACTTACAAGCCCTGAGAACTTAACTAGCCATTTATTTTCATGCGTACCCTTTTGTTTAAGGGGATAATATTTTTTCAACTTTTTTGTTTTTGAGTACTTCACTCTGGTCTTCTGGTCACTCAAACTTTAAATTTTAGGGGCAGATTAGTAGAATAATAGTAGAGTAATCATCAACTGCTCAGGTTTGAAGCCTGGCTTTGCCACTTAATAGCTATGGAATATAGGGAAAATTATGTAGTTTCTATGAGTTGCAATTTATTCATCTGTAAAATGGAGATAACAATAGCACCTGTTTCATAGGTTTAGGTTAGCATTATTATGTATTTATTATTATTTATTATTCATTAAATAAAAAGCATCAATAAATCTTTAAGAAGTGATGGTACATAGTAAACTGAGTGACTTCACTTTTCACTTTCATGCATTGGAGAAGGAAATGGCAACCCACTCCAGTGTTCTTGCCTGGAGAATTCCAGGGATGGGGGCCTGGTGGGCTACCATATGGGGTCGCAGAGTCAGACACGACTGAAGCGACTTAGCAGCAGCAGCAGCAGCAGCAGCAGACTTAAGTAAATACTTGCTACTATTATTATATTGAATACTACTAGTAGTAGTTGTTTGTCCTTCATAACTTTTCACACAACCTATGTGCAATCACTCTTTGGGATTCTGCTGATATTTACCTAACCATATTTCCTATTTTGTCATAATATAATTGCATTGCAGATTATTTGACCATTATGGGACCTATTTACTAACTATCTAAAATGGCATACATCCTTCTGATTTCAACCATTCCTTTCAGTCCAGACTATAGATTGCTGTCAAGTCTTTCCAGAAGAGAAAAAAAAAAAAAAGATAAAAGAAAAAAATACTTTATCATCGTCTTACCCTTCTTCATAAACTTGCAAAAATTCTGAAATAAAGTCTCTTTATAATCTGACTTGAACCTATAATTTCCACATATATTTTCAACTACTTCTGTAGAAACTTCTACCCAAGCCTTACTTTGTATCTTTCCTAAATTTGCATTTCTGCTTTTCCTTTAACTCTTTGACTATAAGGACTTGACATACTTATATTCTAACAGTTCTTTAAACTTCAACCTGGACCTTGGCATCTGGTCCCATCACTTCATGGGAAATAGATGGGGAAACACTGGAAACAGTGTCAGACTTTATTTTTTTGGGCTCCAAAATCACTGCAGATGGTGACTGAAGCCATGAAATTAAAAGATGCTTACTCCTTGGAAGGAAAGTTATGACCAACCTAGATAGCATATTCAAAAGCAGAGACATTACTTTGCGAACAAAGGTTCGTCTAGTCAAGGCTATGGTTTTACCTGTGGTCATGTATGGATGTGAGAGTTGGATTATGAAGAAAGCTGAGTACCAGAGAATTGATGCTTTTGAACTGTGGTGTTGGAGAAGACTCTTGAGAGTCCCTTGGACTGCAAGGAGATCCAACCAGTCCATTCTAAAGGAGATCAGCCCTGGGATTTCTTTGGAAGGAATGATGCTGAAGCTGAAGCTCCAGTACTTTGGCCACCTCATGCGAAGAGTTGACTCATTGGAAAAGACTCTGATGCTGGGAGGGGTTGGGGGCAGGAGGAAAAGGGGACGACAGAGGATGAGATGGCTGGATGGCATCACTGACTCGATGGACGTGAGTTTGAGTGAACTCCGGGAGTTGGTGATGGACAGGGAGGCCTGGCGTGCTGCGATTCATGGGGTCGCAAAGAGTTGGACACGACTGAGCGACTGAACTGAACTGAACTGAACTGGACCTTAGTCTGTCATATCTCCTTCCTGGGACTCTGGTGATGTCTCCCTACTATGAAATTTTATTGTGCTAATCATCCTGCATATTCTGTTCATAATGTATATCTCCCACACTGAAATGTGTTTTTTTATTTATATGTTTTGTAACTTCCACAATATTTAACACCAGTTTCACAAAATATATTAACTGATTATTATATACAGATTATTTTCACATATTTAACTTTTTTCAATTAGATTATTAATTATGTCCCACAGTGGTCAACATTTTTCCTTGCACATACTGATTTTTTTAATACTTATTTTATTTTTATTTTTAAAATTTATTTATTTTAATTGGAGTCTAATTACTATACAATATTATAGTGGTTTTTGCCATACATTGACATGAATCAACCATGGGTTTACATGTGTTCCCCATCTTGAAACCCCCTCCCACCTCCCTCCCCACCCCATTCTTCTGGGTCATCCCAGTGCACCAGGCCTGAGCATCCTGTGTAATGCATCAAACCTGGACTAATGATGTGTTTCAAATATGATAATATACATGTTTCAGTGCTATTGTCTCAGATCATCCCACCCTCACCTTCTCCCAGAGTCCAAAAGACAGTTCTATACATCTGTGTCTCTTTTGCTGTCTTATATATAGAGTTATTGTTACCATCTTTCTAAATTCCATGTATATGCGTTAGTATACTGTATTGGTATTTTTCTTTCTGGCTTACTTCACTCTGTATAATAGGCTCCAGTTTCATCCACTTCATTAGAACTGATTCAAATGTATTCTTTTTCATGGCTGAGTAATACTCCATTGTGTATATGTACCACAGCTTTCTTATCCATTCATCTGGTGATGGACATCTAGATTGCTTATACGTCCTGGCTATTATGCATATACTGTTTTTGAATATGTGCAGGTGGGCTGGCCTTATATTATCAATGAATTTACTTATATTTAAATTTGTGATATTTGAGCACATCTTTAAATTTTCTCATGCTAAAATGTCCCTACCATAGGTGTTGAAATAGTTACATTTTACAATAAAGTGCTAATTGTTATATTGAATAGTTTCCACTGTGCATAGTAGGTTTGGAAGTTTAAGTGAATTTTTGTTCTATTATGTTTTGCATTGGGAGTAGGTAGTTTGAGAGACACATTGTAGAACATTAGAAGAAGCATGGTGTTCTGAATCAAAAGATCTAGGTCTTTATGTTGCTATATCCTAGTTATTTGGCTGTGAGCAAATAATCTCCCTGAGCCTCTTTCCCCTTATACAGAAAGTGGTGATAATTCTAACACAATTAAGGCTCCTGTAGGATATTTGTCTGTTTTGACAACTGTTGTACCTCAAGTATCCAGACGAGGGCCTGGTACAGAAAAAATATTCAATATTTGTTGAATAAACAGCTCTTCCAAAAAGTGTTTGTCAGATTGAAAAATATTAATATTTGTGAATGTGCTCTGATGAGGGATTCTTTAGTTTTATGCAAAATTTTATGTGAGGTCCTAAAGAAAATGGCATATCATTTATCAACTTATCCCTGATTCCCAGCACATAGAAGATGAAGTATTCACTTATAACTTGTCTGAAGGTAAAATCAGAGGCTGATGATAGTAATTCTTGTACTTGTATTTGCCATTGTATTCATATGTCATTATTTGCCTGTAAATTTTCTCTCATCATTTTAAGTATGCTCTTATTGATATAGTTCAGGAAACTAATTTGTGTCTGGGTAGCAAAGTCAGGTGTCACTAAACTACAATGTAGTCTGGTACATCTATATGTGAGTGTATGATTTTTAGAGATAGATTAAAACATTTCAAAACCTTCAGGGGAAATAGGAATATTAACACCTTTTTGCTCTGTTATAGGATCTAGATATTTTTATTACCATTTCCATTTGATAAATGCATCATGTTCCCACTATCTGAGCAGAACATTCACATTCTATTTGTTTTTTTAAGAAAACTAAGTTAGCCCTATTTAATAAATGTGTTATTAGTTCTTCTACAAATATAATAAATAAGATTTAGTTAGAGTGGGTGAGATCACATAGTTAAAAAGAAAGTGCAAAGTGCAAAGATAAGAATCTAGGCCATTAATTTCCAGATAGTGTCAAGCATGACCATGGTAATATCAAGACCATTTTTTGAAGGCTGTTGTGCATACTTAAGAAGACAAAACTCATGTTTCCTTCATCACTGTATCCTCATTGCCTATATTTTTGAATAAGTGAATAAGTAAAAGAAAGCTATATTAGAAGTTCAAATAATTGCCAGAGAAAATAAAAATGAAAATATTCCTTTTTAGATGGGAGAACCTGAAGATGTTTTTAGAACATAAAGAACTCTACTGAATTCAGATTAAGAGTGGGAATCTTGTTACATGAGGAGGGTGTTGTGAGAAAAAAGTGTTGTGTGTAAAGAATGGAACATATTCATGTATAATATAGTAAAGAAGGGGAGCATGTTAAGAAATTAGAGGTTTTATGATGATAGGAGGAAAAGATATAGAATGGATGGTATTTAACTAGAATGTGGTCTTCCCTAGTGGCTCAGCAGTAAAGAACTTGCCTTCAATGCAGGAGATGGAGGATACGTAGGTACAATTTCTGGGTAGGGAAGATCCCTTGGAGGAGGAAATGCCAACCCCCTCTAGTATTCTTACATGGAAAATCCCATGGACAGAGAGGCCTGGTGGGCTACAATCCATGGGGTCTGTCCACAAAGAGTTGAACACGACTGAGTCACTAATCAGCAGCAGCAACTGGAATATATCCTAGTGCTCTGAAACGCTAGGCTTCAGAGTTTGAATTTAAGTTTTATGTGATAGGATCTGTACTTTAACTTATGATTCTCATAACCCTATACACGGTATATTGGTGTCAGGAAAGACTGAACCTAAGAGCTTATTTGTTGTTGGTGGTATTTAGTCACTAAGTCGTTTCTGACTCATTGTGATGCCATAGCCTGCAGAACAGCAGGCTTCCCTGTCCACTACCTCCTGGAGTTTGCTCAATTTCCTATCCATTGAGTCAGTGATGCAATCCAACCATCTTATCTTTTGTCACCCCCTTCTCCTTCTGCCCTCAGTCTTCCGTAGCATCAGGGTCTTTTCCAATGAGTCAGCTCTTCACATCAGGGGACAAAGTATTGGAGCTTCAGCATCAGCATCAGTCCTTCTAATGAATATCCACAGTTGATTTCCTTTATGATTGACTGGTTTGATCTCCTTGCTGTCCAAGGGACTCTCAAGAGTCTTCTCCAGCACCAGTATTTGGAAAGCAACACTTCTTTAGCCCTCAGCATTCTTTATGGTCCAACTCTCACATCTGTACATGACTACTGAAAAACCATAGCTGAGAATAATATTAAATAATAGCTCAGTAGAGAAATAACTTTTGCATTAGATGCAATTGGTCTGGTGAGTGTGGCTGTGCTAGGGCCAGCAGGGCAGCACTGGTTCTGGGGATCTCGGAGGGCACAAAGTATACTTTGCTCTGGGAAGCTCCAGCCCCTGGGGTCTTCCATGGCTTAGACTTCAGTGTCTTGGGTGGAGAAGACTGTGAGATGAATCTGCGGCTACAGCAAGCGTGAGAGCTGTGGCGGTCGTCTTGCTCTAACCTTCTCCCCCATGGAGGAACTGGTAGCAGAGAGGATTCTCTTGATGCAAGGCTGTGATGATCTGTGGGATGAGCTGACAATGCTAAAATGCCTCCTACCCTTTCTTCTGCTGCCATCCCTGGACCCTGTGCTCTACTGGGTTATGGCTGCTTGTCGTCTGCATTCTGGCACTCTTCAAGAACTACATTCATCCACAGATAGTTGTAAATCATTGGTTTTGGCACTAGATGGAAAGGTGGGAGCAGACAAGGCCTGGGACCTCCTATTCCACCATCTTGCTGACATCACTCTCTCCTAAGTTCTTCCTCTGGACACAGTTTTGAGGTCTGAGCTAGAGGCTGATCAGTTCCCCTTCTTGAGCAGCTGAGGATGTCTATGCTCAAGCACGTCCCTTATCAGGTTCTCATGAACTGTGCCCTGTGCCCCTTCCCTAATCATCTTGCAGCCAGGTCAGATGACTACGAAAGCTGCTGTGTCCAAGACCATGCATTTATTCTAAATTAGTTGCGAAGTCCACTTAGCCCTACCCTTCTTGCCATTTACAACTTGCACTCTACGACTCAGGCTTGCTGCTATTCTGCCTCCAGCTGGAAGGTCTGAGTGGCCTTGCCTGGTAGCCCTCTCTCTCAGAGCTGTAAGTAACACAATTCTGCCTTTCATTTACTCTAGTGTCTGTGTGTTGTGTTTCACCATCAAAAGAAATTTTAAATCTTATAAAACAGATCCTGAGACCAATTCAGTATTATCTGGTAACTGAATAGAGGAGTGGAGTGAAATATTTGGTAGAGTACATAACTAGCCATGGGATTGTCAAGGGGGAAAACGGGGGTAAAAAATCCAAGAACAGTGCAGGTGTATGCCTACATTTAAGGAATTTAAAGAGTAAACTGAGGGGGGGTGGGAATAAGCAAAGTAGGAGTAAGTGGTCTTAAATGGTAGAAAATCTAGAAGAGTGAAGGGTCTAAGAAAGGGGATGTTATGGGGTCTGTACAGATTTTAAGAATCACTGTAATGGTTAAGGGACTTCCCTGATGGCTCAGTAAAGAATCTGCCTGCAATGCAGGAGACCGGCTTTGATTCCTGGGTCAGGAAGACCCCCTTGGAGAAGGAAATGGCCACCCACTCCAGTATTCTTGCCTGGAGAATTCCATGGACAGAAGTGCCTGGCAAGTTATAAGTCCATGGGGTTGCAAGAGTTAGACATGACTTGGCAACTAACCACCACCACCACATAATGGTTAAGAGAGAGAAATGATCAATAAAGAGGAATGCTATAGCAAAGAACTTGAAGAGGGCTTAAATAAGCTTAATGACTTTATTTTTTAATGGCTATTTAATTTGCAAATTAATCTCTGCAGCAACTTCTTCAAGCAGTTAGTGGTTTTCTCTGTTGTGTTCCCATAGTCCTTGGTGCCTATCCCTTATTGTGGCACATACATGCCATATTGTCATAATTTCTTTCGTACATTAAAATGTGAGCACTCTGAGGACAGAAATCATGGACTTATTCAGTGGTCTCTCTCTTTTTTTTTTTTTTTAACATCACATATAGCCACAAGATAGAGCTCTGACTCATTGATTATTTGCTGAAGTAAACAAATGTTTGCTTTACTCTGATATTAACATTTCTTCTTTGTATTCTAGAGGGTATTAACTTCATGATGTCCTGGAAGTGAGAGAGATCTCTTTTTGATTTCCTGATTTCCCTAATAGAGCTCTGACATTCTACAGCAGCTCAGCTCTGCAGCCACTTCAAAATTTGTCCTGCCACATATGTTCAATGTGTTCCTGCTAATATTTTTCCAAGCAAAATGAGGGAAACTAGATATTTTCTAGTTTCTAGAATTTTGTGTCAAAATTCAGTATTATGTACTCCTCAAATTTATTGTACTCCCATACAATAGCCTCACCTCCCTCTGCAAAGACATTTTGTGCAAACATGCTATATATGTGATATGGAATCCTAAGATTTTCCATTAATAAGTCAGTAGGTTAAAATCCTGTGCTTATGAGAACAGTGCTATTGGGAAATAACTTGTCTAGGGACCAATTAACTTTGTTTTGCTAGATAAATATTGAGTATATTCTTTTACCCTAATAAATCATCTTGTAAGCCTGTGTTTCTGATCACAGGGGCACCTAAATAAGAAAATGTATGTATAAATTTGAAAAATGAAAACATACAGCAAAGAAATACAACACATATACTTATGTTGATTTCCTATTCTTTGCCAGGCAATTGGACACTGGGACTCTGCCCTATGCAAAAAGAGGATGGTAGATGAAGAGAATGTTAACAAAGTAAGGAATGGTTATTTTGATGATAGTGGCCGCTTAGTATCATTTGCTCCTAAAAGTTAGAAGATGACGGGCATGAGAATTAAGTCAATTGCTTTTAAAGAGCTTAACAGAATATTAGTTATCTTTTAATGCTTCAAGATATTTTATATATAACTGGCTAGTAACCTTACAAAAGTTGCTGCAACTCTGACCGCATGTTAATATCACCCAAGGAGCTTGGAAAAAAATATATCGATGTCTGTTGTTTCCCCGCCAGCCCCCTCTACTAAAACTTTTGATTTAATTGTTTTGTGTTTGGCCAACATTTATTGTTAAACCACAGAAAGACTAAATTCTCTTTATTATGGGAGAATGAAGGATGGCCACAAAAGAATATTAGAAACATCCAGAAAGACACAGTCTGCCTTTCAAAAACAGAAGGAAATAAAACAAAGAAACAATATGTTTTCATATTTCTAAATGAAATATGAGAACAGACTTTACATAAAAATAAGCAAATATTTGCTTTATTTCCAATGTTGCTGCCATTGACAACACAAATTTAATTGTCTAATTTTATGAAAGTTTTCTGTTTGTTTATATTTTTACATTTTAGAAACTAAAAGACAAACTTGTGTTGTGTCCTGGCTTTTATTACAGACGCAGCTCTGTTTACTGAAAACAAAAAAAATAAATGAAGAATTTAGACCTTCCCAAACTAGAGAAAAAGTAATTACACATGTAGTTGTGAGAAACAAATAATTTGTATGGCAGGAGTTCACATGGGCCACATTTCAGAATTTTTAACATGCAGCTGGGTTTGAGAATGCAGTCGTTTGAAAACACTATCCATTAATATCTAACTTTAAAAAGTCATAAAATAAGGATTTTGTTCACAATAGACATAATTACATGCTAAAATTAAACTGAACAAAAATGTTTTTAAAACCTGTGAGAAATACCAAGGGGACCTTGGGGAAGAATGAATAAATGAAGAGAGACACCATATTCCAGAATGTCAAAACGTTTCCAATATTTTAAATATGACTGTTTGTCCCCAGAGTAATTTTAAAGCTTAAGATAATTCAAATAACACATCCAATGAGTCATCATTATTATTTTTTATGAGTGAGAGAGGTGTCAAAAAAGCAGTTATAAATGTTGGGTACTTTTCTACTGACTCAACATGTTTAGGATTTTGCTGAGCATAAAACAGAATCTTAATTAATATGTGCTAATTGAGATGTTGGTAGTTCATTAAGTGATTGAGACCTCTTCAGTTAAGTTCAATTCAGTTCAGTCACTTAGTCGTGTCCGACTCTGCGACCCCATGAATTGCAGCACACCAGGCCTCCCTGTCCATCACCAACTCCCGGAGTTCAATCAAACTCACATCCATCGAGTCAGTGATACCATCCAGCCATCTCATCCTCTGTTGTCCCCTTCTCCTCCTGCCCCCAATCCCTCTCAGCATCAGGGTCTTTTCCAATGAGTCAACTCTTCGCATGAGGTGGCCAAAGTACTGGAGCTTCAGCTTTAGCATCATTCCTTCCAAAGAAATCCCAGAGCTGATCTCCTTCAGAATGGACTGGTTGGATCTCCTTGCAGTCCAAGGGACTCTCAAGAGTCTTCTCCAACACCACAGTTCAAAAGCATCAATTCTCTGGCGCTCAGCTTTCTTCATAGTCCAACTCTCACATCCATACATGACCACAGGAAAAACCATAGCCTTGACTAGACAGACCTTTGTTGGCAAAGTAATATCTTTGCTTTTGAATATGCTATCTAGGTTGGTCATAACTTTCCTTCCAAGGAGTAGGCAAGTTATCTTTAAGTATTTCTATTAGGAAAAGTTCCTCTGAATTTTAATAACTGAAGAGTCAACAGATCTTCAGCCTTTCAATGGTCATGAAGAGACACAATATTTATTTATTTATTGTTGACTTGCAATAATAGTTAAAACTGATGTTGTTAGCATTGAGCATAGTGATTTGATATTTTTACAGCTCACAAACTATACAAAGTTATTATAAAATATTGGCTATAATTCCTTGTGCTATGCATTGCATCCCTGTGACATTTTATAACTAAAGGTTTGTACTTCTTAATTCCCTTCATCTGTTTTTGTTGTTGTTGTTTTTTCTCCTCCTACCCTCTCTCCTCTGGCAACCCACTAATTCTTTTCTCTATCTGCAAATCTGCTTCTGTTTTGTCATATCTGTTCATTTGTATTTTAGACTCCACATGTAAGTGAAAATGTACAGTATTTATCTTTCTCTGACTTATTTCACTGAGCATAATACCCTCTAGGTCCATCCATATTATTGCAAATGACAAGCTTTGGTTTTTTTTTTTATAGCTGAGTAATATTTCTGTTTGTATCTCTACCTCTCTGTATATCTCTATCGCATTTTCTTTATTCATTTGTCCATGGGCACTTTAATTCCTTTCATATCTTGGTTATTATAAATAATGCTGCAATGAACATTGGAATGTACCTATCTTTTGAAATTAGTGCTTTTGTTTACTTCAGAAAAATATTCAGGAGTGGAGTTGTTGATCATATGGTAGCTCTATTTTTAACTTTTTGAGGAACCTCCATACTGTTTTTCATAGTGGCTGTACCAATTTATGTCTTCGCCAACAGTGCACAAAGGTTCCTTTTTCCACATCCTCTCCAGCATTTATTTCTTGTCTTTTTGATGATAACCATTCTGACAGCTGTGGGCTGAGAGCAAAAAATTCAGTTTAACCTTAATAATATACAGTAAGATTTCAACATAGGCTCACGTTTCTGATGTTAGGAGTCCTATGGGAATATGACATATGAGAAGCATGCCGCTCATGGTCTCTTGGGAATACAACTTCACTCTAGATCCACTGGCAGCCAGTCCTCAGTGAAGCCAACCTTACCTGTTAATCAATTCTAGCCCTGGGCCAAGAAACGATTGAAAAAATCAAATGAGCAAAACACAGGATGTGTTTCTTTCGCTTATTTTTACTTTATTTCTTCCAGATTCCCATTTCATTTTTTTCTTCATTCACACTATATCTTTCTATCTCTCTTCCACTGACTTATAAAATATGGCTACATAAAGATACTAGGAACACTTTTCATGGATTTATACCCGATGAATCTGTTGCTGTCTTCTAATAAACAAGTTACAGATACTTTTCTATAGAAAAATTATAGATTGATTTCTCCATATAATAGCACATTTGAAAGATTTATCACCTGTTAATGGGTTATGATATGTTCTTACAAAAGTATATGAAGAAAACTTTAAGAAAATAAGAATATTGAAGACAGAGACATTATAATATCCCCAAATTATGTGAAATTATAAACATTCATAACTAGGTGCCACGTTATGGAATGGAAACACATTTGCCATATCCGTGAATGAAAACTGGGATGAGATAATTCCTAAGTTCCACTCAAATTCTTACTAAGATGGATTTACTATTAATTTCATTTCCAAGTACAGATATAACTTTTTTTAAGTACTAGAATTGATTAGGAAAGAGAAATATGTAAAAGAGAGATTTTCTAAGTATTTACATGGGCTAAAAGAAAATAAAGCTTCCTGCTGCTGCTGCTGCTAAGTTGCGTCAGTCGTGTCTGACTCTATGCAACCCATAGACGGCAGCCCACCAGGCTCCTCCGTCCCTGGGACTCTCCAGGGAAGAACACTGGAGTGGGTTGCCACTTCCTTCTCCAATGCATGAAGGTGAAAAGTGAAAGTGAAATGGCTCAGTCACGTCCGACTCTTAGCAACCCCATGGTCTGCAGCCCACCAGGCTCCTCCGTCCTTGGGATTTTCTAGATGATGCATATCCAAATGACTAATTAAATACCTGTGTAGACAAGAATCCCAAGTCCTCAAATCAGTTTTTCTAAAATGTACTCTGAGAACACTAGATCTATAAGAACCTACCCCTCCTCTTCTCTAAAAGGAGAGAGAGGGAAAGAAAGAAGGAGGGAGGGAAGGAAGAAAAAAAAAGAGAGGAAGAAAAACAGAAAGAGTTGTTTGTTCCATTTTAAACAAGCATAGGCTTCTTTAGGCAAAGTTTCTTCACAGAATTCTTAATGCCATTAATATGGTTCTGAGAAGTATGAATCTGTAAGCAGGAATACATATTTTTCCCCAAACTGATTTGGTCACAGCAACTATTTTTATTATTTAATGCTTAATGCATTATAGGGTTCATTTAAGAAATACTCCTCCAAATGTTTAGACGTTCTTCATAGAGCAGTTAACATTATTCTTTAAATCATTCCAATTCTGTGATGCCATATTTCTTTTCAATTATTAAACGAGATCATTCCTAAATTGCTTCTGGTAATGAGAATTGGGAAATAAACTTTTTTATTCTTGGGCTAATATGTAGTATATAATATTATTTCATTAAGGACTAAAATTGCAGTCCATTGCCTAAGAGTTATGTTTTTCAAGACCAAGCGGTTATCTAATTTACCTTGTAACTGTATAATAATTAGTGTTCAATTATCCATCATTTTTATTAATATGTCTGTTTATTACATTTCCAATGGGAACTTAAAATGACTTTTTTTTAGGAGGAATTAACTATTAAATTCATAGTCAAATGCATGCTCCTTTCATTTCTTAATGCTCTTCTGTAAAATGAAACAGAGCTTTCACTGGTTAATTTATTTCCATGCCAAACCATTTAAAGTCTCCAGAGAAACTTCTGTTTAAATAAGGCATTCTTGACCAAGAAATGTTGGCATGTATTAACTGTCTCTGTGGGGAGTGGATGTTAAAAGTACAATTGGTTCAGTGGAGGGAACAGAAAATAAGCTCTTCTATCCACAGTCAGAAAACGGCTCCCAGTCATTTCTGCATGTGTGTCGTCACTTCTAACTAAGAAAGCACCATCATACATAACTGGCAGTAGGAAGACTTCCGCTTTTCAAAACGTTGGGACTTTTCTTCTGCCCCAAGGACAAAAATTCTCCTAATATGCATTCTCTGATTGCCATTTACCTGTTTGAGTGTGAAGATGTACTTTTGTACTCTTAAACCTTTCCTTTTTCTTTTCAAAGAGAAAAATGAATTTTCTCTTATTGTTTCCTTCTTCTCAATTTTTCATGATATTGCATTCTTCTTGGTATTTCATCTTTTCTTCTAAAACAACAAGCATTTATGCATGGGATTTCAAGGTTATTCCTATGCTATATAAGCAGAAGTATTTTCCAATGCTATAAAAGCAAAACCATTTTTAATGGGGGAGAAAGAAGATTAATGACAACATCAATTGTGAGGAGAATCAGAATCCTCCTAGGATTTTTAATTCACAGTTCAAACAAGGTTCTAATTTCTTAATCTTGGTACAGAAGGACTAATGCAACCAATAGAGAAAACTGTTTATTCCCTCCCTCTTTAAACAGCTTTACTCAGCAATAGTTTCAACTTGGGGATAAAATATTTGGCAGTTCTTCACTGTGATTACCCAGTGTTGATATTGCAAACCACAAAGGCATTTGCAACCTAAATCTTATTTTAGAAAATGTTTGATTTTCCCTTGGCAGCACAATTTATTGTTCCTATTGCCTTTCCAACAGCATTAGGTCAGGCTAACTTTTTCAGCTTTCAAAAATGATGGCTTAATACAATCTCTAGTCTTTTTTATTAAAAAAATGCAAAATATAGAGGCAGATTTGATTTATAACAGTTTAATGTATACTTGATAATTTACTGTATCTACTTGCCTACAATACCCAGAAGGATTATTAGTTTTGTTTTTAAAATCTTCTATACCCTTGCTAAATTTTTGATCTCTCTGATCACAAGTTTCTGATAGGATATTATAAAGATTTCCCACTATAATTAGCGGGTCTATTAGTATTTCCATATAAATTTCAACAAGTTTTGCTTCATATATTTCTTGAAGATGCCAATAAGTTATTTTAATCTATTCTTAATCTAATTTTTAATCTATTCTTAATCTAATCTAGATTCTTTAATCTAATCTTTCTGGGTCAGAAAGATCCCTGGGAGAAGAAATTTTTATTACCTAATGTTAATATTCATCTTTATTAATGCCCTCTACCTAATTTTCATTTTTATCAATATTACTAACAACAGTTTTCTTTTGTTTAATATTTATGTAGTAAATATTTTTCATATCTTTATTATTTAACTATTCATTTTGCTTTTGTTTTTGATGTGCATAAATGATCTTACTTTGTGTCAAATTATCTTATTTTGTGTTATCTGTTCCTAGTTCCTTTTCTTTATTTCTTCTTCTTACCTCCTTTTCTTGCCTTCTATTAATTGATATATGTTTATAATTATGATTTCTCTATTAGTTTGAAAGCTATACATCACATTTTAGTTTTTAATTATTATGTTTACATTTCAGCCTGTATATTTCAACATAAATATTCTAGCAAAAAAAATTATTAAATATCTTCATCTACCCGAAGGTTTATCAGTCTCCCCTCTTACCACTATGCCAATCTTGTTACTGGCATCTTGAGATGTATTTTTATTTTAATGTTGTTAAGCAGTTTGCTCCATCTTACACATAATAAAGTTATGGAAAATAATTCTCAGAGTAAAAGAAAAGTTTAGAGTAACTTACTTTACTCAACACAAATGTTTTTGAAAGATAACTTTTAACTTCTGTCTTTATGGTCTATTTTTGGAGATAGTTATAAGCATTCAGGTGAAGAAAACCTTTCTCACTGCCAACTCTTGTGAATCCAACTTTTCTGCTTTATAGCTATCTTAGAAAGTGTCTCTGAGGTTCTATGGCATGATGGAAGTGGAATTTAATATGATGACTTCCTTATTCAACATGGAAAGCAGAGTAACAAAGCCTCTTTACATTTAGATGCTTTCCTAGTTTTACTTATTTTGTGTGTACGATAGGAATGCCTGAAAGCTTCATTACTCACTGAAGCAAAGTATCATGTTATTCCATAGAATAACCCCAAGATTAAGTCCATCTACTCATCTTATAATTTACAGTTGTGTGTTTGTATGTGACCTTCATATAATATCCATTTTGTGTGTTCTTTTCCTAGTAAAACTTGGACTCAATGGCTAAGTAAATGGAACCATATTCAGTTAATTATATTTTTTCTTAATTGGTTTGAAAGGACATCTGCAATATATCTTCTGAACACAGGAGAGAGAATAGTTTCTTACACTTACTACCTCTCATCCAATTTTTGTTCCTTATTTCAGACAAGGGAGAATGGCTTATACACTACACTATGCACAATTACCAGGAGAGAACTTCTCGTATATGGCTTCAGGATGCAGCTTCCCTTGTAGCTTAGTTGGTAAAGGGTCTGCCTGCAATGCAGGAGACTCTGGTTGGATTCCTGGGTCAGAAAGATCCCTGGGAGAAGGAAATGGCAACCTACTCCAGTATTCTTGCCTGGAGAATCCCATAGACAGAGGTACCTGGCAGGCTACAGTCTATGGAGTCACAAGAGTTGGACATGACTGAGCGACTAAGCACAAACAGCACACATGATTTATAAATGTCTACTAAGAAGAATGAATTACTAATCTACACATATGCAGCATCTTTGAGTTCTTCCTAATTTAGAGATTTCAAATGAAGAGAATGTTACAACTAAACTCATGCTTACTAAAAAACAAAAGATACACTTCATTATTGGCTTTTCCATTTTTCTGGTAAAGAGTAAATTTAGGAGTTGAGAATGGGGTTTATTAATATATAAGAATCTTATCATCTGATTAAGTTTTCTGAATTTATAACTTTATGATATCTGTGTGCATGACTCCTCTCTCTCTCTCTCTCTATATATATATATATATATACACACACACACACATACAAATAAGTTAAATTAACTAAAACAGTTGTAACATTACACTTGAAATGAAAATATCAGTAGGAACTCATAACTTTTATCAACAGAATAGCATTTTTTGCTCTGTCCAATTTTAAGTCCAAGAAGCAGAAACAATTCAGTTGCAGTGAGCTCACCCACTAACCGGATGATTCTCTGTAAATACCACTTCCTACAAAAAGATAAGGGAGTTCTTTTGGGGGAAACATGGTTAATTCCAGGCCAGGGGAAGAAAGTATGCAAAGTTAACTTGTGATTATATTGCTATACCAGAAAGAAAGGATGAGTCGTGTAAAAGGAAACAAGACAATTTGCAGGTTGACAAATGCAAAAACTTTGAATTCATCAGACCAAAACACATCAAATACATAGAAATCTCGAGTTCATATAGATACTCAAATGAATTTTAGGTAGCAACTAGAACACTAACTCATTATTCTGAAAAGTGGTAAATAAAGTAAAGGAAGGAGCATTGGTTTTATATACTTATATTGTTGGATAACCAATAGTTAATAAAGTCTTCATAAAAAAAATCAAAGGTAATGAACATAGGAAGAATGATAAAAATTTTATACTACTATTTTGCAGTCTCTAATGAAATAATGGATCTAGGCAATGATCAATAGTGAATGCTAAAAGCATTTGATGCAAGGCTGATGGGGAAATTATAAAAAAGGAATAAATCTGATGTATTAAATTTCCATTGCTGTCATCATAAATTACCACAAATTTAGTGGCTTAAGAGAACTCATATTTATTATTTCACAGATCCATATATTAGATGTCCAAGTACAGTGTGACTCAGTTCTCTTACCTAGATTTCACAGGTCAGAAAATGAGTTGCCAGCAGGGCTACATTCTTCCTAGCAGCTCTGGGAATGAATGTATTTCTGAGCTCACCCTGGTGTTTGGCAGAGCTCAGTTCCATGTAGTTGTAGGACTGAGGTTCCAGGTACTTTTCCCTGGGGGTCATTCCCAGCTTTAGAGGCCACTTCTGTCTTCATAGTCAGCAATGACAGTTTTACTCTTTTTCGTGTTATGAAAGTACTGACTTCCCCATCTCTCTCCTACTACTTCTTCTTTCTCATCCCAGCCTGAGAAATCTTTTGATTTTAAGGGCTCAGGTAATTAGACCAGATCCCTTGTATAATCTAAAATGATCTCTTTGCCATAATTAGATCTCTTCACAGCAGTACCTGCTGCTGCTGCTGCTGCTGCTGCTAAGTCGCTTCATTCATGTCCAACTCTGTGAGACCCCATAGACGGCAGCGCACCAGGCTCCCCCGTCCCTGGGATTCTCCAGGCAATAACACTGGAGTGGGTTGCCATTTCCTTCTCCAATGCATGAAAGTGAAAAGTGAAAGTGAAGTCGCTCAGTCGTGTCCGACTCTTAGCGACCCCATGGACTGTAGCCCACCAGGCTCCTCCATCCATGGGATTTTCCAGGCAAGAGTACTGGAGTGGGGTGCCACTGCTTTCTCCATCACAGCAGTACCTAGACTACTGAATAACCAAGGCAAGGAACTTGGGTGGGCATTTTCAGAATTCTGCCTACTACAAGGTGAAAATACTTGAATCTACTAATCAATCCCAATCAAGTCCAAATGTAGCTGTGGTTAAAAAAAAAATGTAGAGACTGAGTTTCCAGTTCTGCATATAAGCAACTTAGAAGTCACCATTTCAATTTAACAACATACAAAAATCTGAAAATACTGAAAAATCAACAATTCTTGACTTCATGTGATAGAAGAGAAGACAGTGCAAACCATTATCCTCCAGGAATGGAGAGTCAGGTGAATACTGGGAGTCAAAGTTTACAAGGGCAGATTCATAAGCAGAAACTGCCTTGGAAACCAGTGCCTCCGTAGGAAAACCTGAATTGTAGTTGAATTGCTGGAGGCTCAGTGTGGCGGCTCAGATGGTAAAGAATCTGCCTGAAATGCAGGAGACCTGGGTTTGACCCCTGGGTCGGGGAAGATCCCCTGGAGAAGGAAATGGCAACCCACTCCAGTATTCTTGCCTGGGGAATCCCGTGGACTGGAGCTGGGGTCGCAAGCGTTGACACGACTGTGTGGACAAATCTGAGTTGAAAATTCCAGGAGGATCCATTCATGGCCAGGGGTGTGGAAGCAGTGGGTACCCACAAAACTGTGAGGTTTACCTTCAGGAGCTCTCCTAAATTCCCATGGTAAGTATCAGAGAATACCCCTTCCTGCTTTCAGCAGAGAGAGGAAAAAGAAACCATTTTGAAATATGCCAGGGCACTCTTCTTAACAAAGTCTGATTTCAGGGGAAACTAGCCAGCCAGAGCCTAAAACCTATTATCAAAGCTAAACTGACCCGGGGAAAGAAAATACCCAACGCTAGCCAGCTCTCACTACCACAGAAAAAAAAAAAAAGGAAACTCTTAAATGCAATCCATTCCAGGCATCCTCCCCCAACCTCAGGGGGAGGAAAACAAACAAACAAACAAACAGAGAAACACACTTAAGAGGCTAGAGGCTTAGGCTGATAAAAGACTGAGACCTAAACACAGGACTGTAGAATGCTTCCTGTCCCCCTACACCTTAAAAATCTATTTATAATAGTTTATTTTACCCAGTACATCATGTTTGGCTATCAAGAAAATATGTCAAGGCATTCAAAAGGGTACAAACAGAAACAATTTGAAGAGACAGAGAAGACATCAGAATCAAACATTGCAGGAGTGTAGGAATTATCAGATGGTAACTTAAAACCTCATGCGAAGAGTTGACTCATTGGAAAAGACTCTGATGCTGGGAGGGATTGGGGGCAGGAGGAGAAGGGGACCACAGAGGATGAGATGGCTGGATGGCATCACTGACTCGATGGATGTGAGTCTGAGTGAACTCCGGGAGTTGGTGATGGACAGGGAGGCCTGGCGTGCTGCGATTCATGGGGTCTCAAAGAGTCGGACACGACTGAGTAACTGAACTGAACTGAACTGAACTGAACTTAAAACAACTATGGTTCATATGCTAAGGGTTGTAATGGACACAGAGGACATGTTAAAAAAAATAATAAAGATGGCTAATGTAAGCAGAGAGATGGAAATTCTAAGAAAAGAACCAAAAAGAAATGCTGGAGATGAAAAATGCTCTAAAAATGCCTTTGGTGGGCTCATTAGTAAAAGAGCACATGTGAAGAATGAGTCTCTAAGATAGAGGATATATCAATAGAAACTTCAAAACCAAAAAGAGGAGGGAACAAAGACTGAAAAAAATGGATAGAATGTCTATGGACTGTGGGCCAACCTCAAAAGATACAACATACATATAAATAGGATACCAGAAATAAAAGATCAGAAGGAATATTTGAAACAATAATGACGAAGAAGTCCCCCAAATTGTCAGACACCAAACCACAGATCCAGGAAGCCTAGAGAACACCAAGCAAGATAACAGCAAAACAAAAATAAAAGTGAAAAAACCATACATCATCATTTCAAAATACAGAAAATCAAAGTAAAAACACCAGTTGCTAGTGACTGGGGCTGCAAAGAGATGAATAGGTGGAACACAGAAGATTTGAGGGAGAGTGTAAATACTCTACAGTTCAGTTCAGTTCAGTTGCTCAGTCGTGTACAACTCTGTGACCCCATGAATCGCAGCACGCCAGGCCTCCCTGTCTATCACCAACTCCCGGAGTTCACACAGACTCATGTCCATCGAGTCAGTGATGCCATCCAGCCATCTCATCCTCTGTCGTCCCCTTCTCCTCCTGCCCCCAATCCCTCCCAGCATCAGAGTCTTTTCCAATGAGTCAACTATTCGCATGAGGTGGCCAAAGTACTGGAGCTTCAACTTTAGCATCATTCCTTCCAAAGAAATCCCAGGGCTGATCTCCTTTAGAATGGACTGGTTGGATCTCCTTGCAGTCCAAGGGACTCTCAAGAGTCTTCTCCAACAACACAGTTCAAAAGCATCAATTCTCTGGCGCTCAGCTTTCTTCATAGTCCAACTCTCACATCCATACATGATGACAGGAAAAACCATAGCCTTGACTAGACGAACCTTTGTTGGCAAAGTAATGTCTCTGCTTTTGAATATGCTAGCTAGGTTGGTCATAACTTTCCTTCCAAGGAGTAAGCGTCTTTTAATTTCATGGCTGCAGTCACCATCTGCAGTGATTTTGGAGCCTCCCAAAATAAAGTCTGACACTGTTTCCACTGTTTCCCCATCTATTTCCCATGAAGTGATGGGACCGGATGCCATGATTTTTGTTTTCTGAATGTTGAGCTTTAAGCCAACTTTTTCACTCTCCACTTTCACTTTCATCAAGAGGCTTTTTAGTTCCTCTTCACTTTCTGTCATAAGGGTGGTGTCATCTGCATATCTGAGATTATTGATATTTCTCCTGGCAATCTTGATTCCAGCTTGTGCTTCTTCCAGTCCAGCGTTTCTTATGATGTACTCTGTATATAAGTTAAATAAGCAGGGTGACAATATACAGCCTTGACGTACTCCTTTTCCTATTTGGAACCAGTCTGTTGTTCCATGTCCAGGATACCATAATAATTGATTCATGCTGTTATACATTTGTCCAAACCCACACCATGAGTGAACTGTAACTTAAGCCATGGACTTTGAGGGCTTATGGCATGTATGGAAGGTCATCAATTGTATCAAATGTATCATTTAAGTGGGAGATATTGATAATGGGGGAGGTGATGGATGTGTGGGAGCAGCAGAGAACATATGAAAAATCTCTGTACCTTCCCTTCAATTTTGCTATCAATCTGCAACTGCTCTGAAAAGAGTAAAGTCAGGATTAGAAAAACTCAACAAAGCTAAGTAGTTTAAATCTTTCACAAAAAAAGAAGGAAACATTTAAAAATGTTAACTGTTAATGCTAGGTGATGGGTACATGGGATTTTATTATATCACTATAAAACTCTTTCTTTTTTTATGTATATGCTTCCATAATAAAAAGAACAAATGAACGTCCACCTTAGATTTTTCCAGAGTAGTGTCTCAACTGCATATAAGAATGAATCCATCGATCCTTACCCTGCAGCCTTCCAGCATATTCTCTGTCTCCCACATTGATGACATTACCACTTTGCTTGGAGCAGAGTTTTGGCTGGCAATTGCAATTGGTACTCCATATCTTGAAGGTATGGGGTAGGGAACCCATCTGCAAATATCTAGATGGCCATTGCTGATTATATTCCTTCTTTGTAAGTGAATCTATAAATTGAAATAGTCTGTTGTATCATTTGACATCCATTACCAGTGTCCTGGTTACAGCTGCTGAAGAACCTGGCCACCTGCCTATGATTAAATTTGCTGCAGTTGGGAATAAGCACACGTACATAGTTGGGCTCCTTCCTGGCCTTTTTCCCTTTTGCCAGAGGATCAAATTTCTATTCTTACATATAATTTTAACTCTTCCAAGCCTGAAAGTTTGGCCCTGAAATGAGTTTTAGAGAAATGACATTTTTATTATAAATAGAACACTAATTTAAGTTATCATAAATAGAAGGTAATTATTAAAAAATCAATATAAACACTTAGTAATGTAATTAAAATGTATCTAAATTCCCTCATTCTTTGAGTTTAGAGACTGTCTCAGTTGCTGCTGCAAGATAAAACTCTTCTGAGGTGAATGCTGGCAAAATCAATTTCCAATATATCTGCTACTTTGCGTTTTCTCTTGTAGCCTTAATCACAATTATAATTATAAAAATATGATATTTGCTTCCTTTTAAAGACTGGATGATTCAGTATTGTTCATGATCACATTTCTTCCTGAGGACACACATGATCAGACTTGAACATTAAAAAAAATATAAGAAAACTCTAGCAATGATTCTCTGAATCTCTCTCAGGATCTGTATATTGCTCACATAATTTTCTGCTTATTTCTGAGTGTCTTTCTCATTCTTTAGTCATAAAATGTACCCACTTCTACATGTGTTCTAGAAAGAATAAGTCATGAGAATCTTGCAAATTAGCCTAATCTCTATTGATAAACTCATGGACAGGCTGGGTCATTGCTGCTAGCAACCTCATGGGTCAGTTATTAAGCCTAAATATAATCTCTAGTTGGGTTAGTGTCCTGATCACAATCTAATCAACTCTCAAACTTAATAAAACATAGTCAAGAACTCTGGCTTAACAGAGGCTGTGTGTGGGTAATTATATCTACTATAAATTGGACCTGGCAGGAGCCCTGAATGACATGCTCAATATATTCTGAAGCAAATGACTTAAGACAAATAGTAAATATAGTAGTCAGAATGAAAGACAAGAGAAAGACAATGAATTAGAAATATTTGGAGGAAACCATCAGCAAACAAATATTTTGAAATATGTCCATTGTTTGAGGGACTTCCTGGGTGGTCCAATGACTAAGACTCCACACTCCCAATGCAGGGGGCCCGGGTTTGATCCTGGCTCAGGGAGCAAATCCCATATGCTACAACTAAGGGTTCTTATGCCACAACTAAAGATCTCACATGCCACAACAAAGACCTGGCTCAGCCAGATAAATAAATAATAAATAAATATTTGAAGTCCATTGTTTGAAAGAATGGATGAAATAAAAATAGTTATTAGAGTTCCAGTAAAGGTTATTTATTTACTCTTGTTTGTCTTTACCATCATGGCCAAGGCAAACCTACATATATTTGAAGATACGATTTGAGGGATACAGGGAAAACATTGGTACTTTTGGAAGAGGAGGAAATACGTGATTCATTCAGAGTTAGGAACAGAGTAGAATGTCAGCCTATTTCAGGTATAAATGATAACAGACTACTGAGACTCATCGAGAAGGACAGAATCGACACTGATGTAACCTGCATTTATTCAGCAGGATAGGGAAAGGAAAGGCTGTTTTGGTTCATACAGTACCTTGGTTTGGTTCTTATTTTCTTAGCTTGATGGTAAAGATGTGCTCTATCTATGCTATGAAAGGGAAAGATAGATACTATACAATATCACCGATATGTGGAATTTAAAATAGCCAAACTTGTAGAAACAGAGTAGAACGATGGTTATCAAGTGCTGGGGGTAGGGTGGGGTGGGAGAATGGGGGAGATTTTGATCAAAGACTATAAACTTCCAGTTAGAGGGAAAGTTCTCAGGATCTAATGCACAGCACAATGATTATAGTTAATATACTATATTATATACTTAAAAACTGCTAAGAGAATAGATCTTAAATGTTCTCACCACAAAAAAGAAATGGCAATTATGTGATGTGCTGGCAGTGTTAGTTAACACTACAGTTGTAATCATATTGCAATATAAAACTGTATCAACTCAACAGGTTATACACCTTAAACTGACATATCTATACAGTTAAAAATATAACCTAAGGCTATAACTTGTTTGCTCTCTGAGCTATTCCTGAAAGTCTGGTTTTGAAGAGGTCAAGGAAGTGCAAGTCATCAGATTAGCGCTGTGCAGATGGGGGCACAGAAGGGACCAGGCAGGTGAGAGGATGCATGTGACAGTCTTTCATAAGGCTCATCACTTTGACTTGTGAGGAAGAAGATGACACCATCTGTGCTGTTATCCTTGTTAACCTTTTGCTTTGAATAAGAAAGATAAACTATGTAATGAGAATAGATGAATGAACACAAAACAATATTTGCATTAGAGTTATTGAAAATCAAAGGATGAGTAACCTTGCCTCTGTCATGCTTATTGTGCATGTTTTTGTAGATAGTTATCTTCATGACTGAGAACCTATTTGTTTTATGGGAAAATGCTGAGCATGAACTCTAGTTTAAATTTGAAATTCATCTGTTTTTATGCATTAAAATTTACTTTGGATGTTAATGAGCAATTTGTTATGTAATCTTTAACTGTAGCTCTTATTTTTAACATCTGAGTAATTTTAATAACCAATAAGGGAGAGAGGAAGTAATTTTGATTTTTACATGTAATTTAATAAAAAAGAAAAGAGAAAAAATTTAATGTTAATGAATCCATATTTTCCTGATTTGACTAAAATTGTGAGAGAATAATATTGTCTTTTGTTGCTATTAGTCTTTCAGTTTACGAGTGGTTTAATTTCTCAGACCCTTAAGATATTCATTTCTTTTCTTTTATCAGATCCTGCTCAAGGGAAGTGAATTAATCTATTCAGAGCCTCAAATGTCTGTGATTGGCTATGTATACATCAATGTATGTATACATCAGAGAAGGCAATGGCCACCCATTCCAGTGCTCTTGCCTGGAAAATCCCATGGATGGAGGAGCCTGGTAGGCTGCAGTCCATGGGGTCGCGAAGAGTTGGACACGAATGAGCGACTTCACTTTCACTTTTCACTTTCATGCATTGGAGAAGGAAATGGCAACCCACTCCAGTGTTCTTGCCTAGAGAAGCCCAGGGATGGGATAGCCAATCACAGTAGTTTCTTATTTCTCTGGGTGCCTAGAAGTTAGTATCAAGCCACGTGTTTGGCCAATCTGTATTTCTCTGTGATTCCCATAGCCCATGTTGGATTAGGTATTTATTTTGTTTAACTTACCAGCTACCCAATTTCTTCCTTAGATTTCCTCACCTCACTTTAGTACATAACATTTTCTTAGCAAATGTGTGCTTTTATTTGCTGGTCGATTTCAGTACCTGTAGGATAAAATTGAAATTCCTTAGTACAGCATGGAAGAATCTTCACAATTTGACTGCAACTGGTGTCCGGAGTCTCATCTTCTTTGATTTCATCTCATACTCTACATGTGAACTGAATCTATAATTTTGCAGTTCCTTACACTCTAGTCCCTTGACCCAGAATGTACACATGTCACCTCTCCATTTTTCCAAGAATCTTCCATATCCAACCCTGCTTAGCTCACAGGTCTCTCCTGTGTGAATCCCCCCATAGTTTCCATTATAATGACTCATCCAGTACCCTTACTTTGGTTTACCTTCAAGTGATGTCTTCAGCAAATAAGAATGGAAGGTAAATTTGACTCTGTGAATATTTAAGAGTTATATGTTGTTTTCATATTTTATTGAGATCATCAGTAAATTTAGATAATTGTGAAGAAACCTTATTGCAAAAGAGATAATTTTTCAAATTTATTTATATATTTAGTGTAATTCCAATTAAACCATAAAATTTAAAGAATAAGGGATCACATACATATTCTTTTATATGTATATCCCAAAGTTGTTGCTACTATATTTTTAATTATAATATATTATAACATCATTGGTTATAAAGAAAGGAACAAAATTCATTATAAAGTTATCTACTTTTATGTCAGCCTCTCCATTATACACTGGAAGACACTTGTTGACAAAAACTATGTCTTATGTTTTTCTTTCTAAACATAGGGCATTGCTTTAAATAAATGAGTTAAATAATACATATGAGTATGAAGAACTGGTATTACTTTTGACATACTAACCCAATTATCTTTTCATGGTCATATTATCTTCAGTCAGTTTAGTGAGTCAGTTCAGTTGCTCAGTCGTGTCCAATTCTTTGCTACCCCATGGACTGCAGCATGCAAGGCCTTCCTGTCCATCACCAACTCACAGAGTTTACTCAAACTCATGGCCATTGAGTCAATGATGCCATCCAACCATCTCATCCTCTGTCATCCCTTTCTCCTCTTGCCTTCAATCTTTCCCAGAAGCAGGGTCTTTTCAAATGAGTCAGCTCTTCATATCAGGTAGCCAAAGTATTGGAGTTTCAGCTTCAGCATCAGTCCTTCCAATGAATATTCAGGACTGATTTCCTTTAGGATGGACTGGTTGGATCTCCTTGAAATCCAAGGGACTCTCAAGAGTCTTCTCCAACACCACAGTTCAAAAGCATCAATTCTTCAGTGCTTAGCTTTCTTTATAGTTCAACTCTCACATCCATACATGACCACTTGAAAAATATATTATCTTAGTTCCCATAAAAAACTTAATAGAATGGAGAAACATCTGAAGGTGAAACTTGTTAAGTTATGAGTCATGTTTGACAATTTAGAAAATTGAGAATTAGCTTCAATATAGATTCTAAGCATGATCATTTTACTTTAACATGATCTTTGGAGACTGCAGCAGTATCACTTCTAAATAACAACTGTATGTTCATTTTCTGATATGCTGAGATAAAAGATGTTTATTGCATTAAGTGTTTTAAAGAAAGCAATCTAAACTATATTACCAAACTTTGAATAACCTATAATCCCACATCTTGAGATTCCTGGTGAAGAGCAAATAGTTAAGAGAGAGTAGGTTCTGACATTAGACCACATTCGAGAATTAAAACTGACAAAGCAAGGAGAAAAACCAAGGTTCAGATGGAGAAAGATAAAACACAGTGTCAAGATTTTGCAATTTCAACTTTTTGATTAGGAAAATATATAGGCATATGGCACCCAGAATTGTGGAGACAATGATTTCATTATTTAGTTTATATAAATATCTCATGCTAGCTATGAATGAAGCAGCAGAAGTAACACAGAAGACACTCAGTGTTCAAAGTCAGAATGGTCAAAAGCTGAAGAGTTTTCCCATGGGCAACAGAGAACCAGCTGCTGATAATGGGTTCAAGAGCAGTGCTCAAGGAGTTCAATCTTCAACTGCAGTCAAGGGAGCACATAAACACAAGTAGATAAACTAACTTATTGATATTATTTCTGATTTTTAATGTTATGTTATAAAGAGTTAAGAATCAACCTCGAATATCATTTATTTTCTCCCCCATGATGGTGTATTGATATATGACCAAAGGAAAAATTTAGTGGATTTGATTATCTTTATATTTATATGCTTACTTTATTGTCATAGTTTTGTTTGTAATTGTCAATTTTCTCAAATCCTGCTTTTAGTCTTCTCAATGTACCTAACTTTGACTAAGGTTCTATTAAGAATTAGCATATGTGTCCAAACTTCTGTTTTTTTTTCAGCCTCAAATTTCATTTGGAGGTGTCATGGAGATTTAACCAAATGTAGAAACTCAAATGACTGCCATAATAGAAAGGCAGAGGTAGAAAATAATGAATAGTACTGTATTCATTCAAAATATATCCTTCAATACTTAGTACAATAAGATATAAATACAATATTTTCCCAGCCATTTATAGAGCATTTAATGTGCACACAGAGGCATGACTTGACATAATTCATTTAAACCAGGATTCTAATAGAATAAAACAAATCCATATTATATGCACATGAATATTAAGATACATTAAAATTTAATTAATCTGAATAAGCTGCTGTATCCTATATTCTAAATTTATTGTTAGAATGTTCAATATGAGAAACTAAGAAAAATAGTTGTGAATATTTTCACATATATTAAATTGGGATTAAAAAAACTCTGGAACTCTGCTCAATGTTATGTGCCAGCCTGGATGGGAGGGGGATTTGCGGAAGAATTAATACATGTATATGTATGGCTGAGTCACTTTGCTGTTCACCTGAAGCTACCACAACATTGTCAACTGGTTATTCCCCAATACAAAATGCTTTTGGTATTAAAAAAATTAAAATTAAAAAACCCCTTCAGCTTATATTATTGACAGTGAAAATATTATTTTTTGATATATTGTGGTACCATTCAATAAATTATAGACTTGAATCTCATTTTTATAACTGAAATGTAAAGTCCCCAAAAGAAGAATATGCTGAGAAAAACATTCAGAAGTTTCTGCTTTATTTTATATTTTCTGGTTCAGAATTCAGACATCTAACAAAATAAAATTTCTTGATATTGTTGACTACTAAACATATCCTATTTAATCAGCTATTTGTGTTTTATTCACTGATAAAGGAGAATCAAAAGACATATAAGGCACCATATAAAGTTGGTGCCTCAGTATCCCCTCATTGTATTTAATATAAAGTCTTTTATATAAAGTCTTTTAATATAAAGCAACCTCTAGATCTTAGAGTAGGAAATGCAAGTGACTAGTACAAATAGAGTTAAGTTTCAAGCCTAGATGGAGTGCAAGATTCACTGTTGAGTCAAAAGGAAGTGAATAATAAGAAATAATGTGAGACAAATAGAGTAAGACCAGATGATGCAGAGCTTTGGATTTCAATATGCCCTCCAATGTCCCCATAGGAAACAGAGAATTACAAGAAAAAGTATTAAGTTTCAGTTACACTAGGTGAGTAAGTTCTAGAGATCTACAGTACAACGTAGTGCCCATAATTAACAGAACGGTATTGTGCCTTTCAGAATTTGTTAAGAGGATAGATCTCAGATTAATTGTTTTTACCTCTTACCCTCACCAAAGAAACTTTGAGAGGTGTTGGATGTATCTGTTACCTTGATTCTTTTGATGGTGTCAGGTTTACATATGACCAATTCATCGAATTGTACATATTATATATGTACAGTTTTTTATATCAATTATACTGTTAAATTTAAATACATGTTGAAATATAAAACATGCTTTCATTAATCTTCTTTGCCTTTTCTCATTTAAGTTTTCACTTCTTCAGTTCAGTTCAGTCACTCAGTCATGTTCAACTCTTTGCCACCCCATGAACCGCAGCACACCAGGCCTCCCTGTCCATCGCCAACTCCCGGAGTCCACCCAAACCCATACCCGTTGATACAGTGATGCCATCGAACCATCTCATCCTCTGTCGTCCTCTTCTTGTCCTGCCCTCAGTCTTTCCCAGCATCAGGGTCTTTTCAAATGAGTCAGCTTTCCATATCAGGGGGCCAAAGTATTGGAGTTTCAGCTTCAACATCAGTCCCTCCAATGAACACCCAGGACTGATCTCCTCTACAATGGACTGATAGGATCTCCCTGCAGTCCAAGGGACTCTCAAGAGTCTTCTCCAACAACACAGTTCAAAAGCATCAATTCTTCGGCGCTCAGCTTTCTTTATAGTCCAACTCTCACATCCATACATGACTACTGGAAAAACCATAGCCTAGACTAGACGGACCTTTGTTGGCAAAGCAATGTCTCTGCTTTTTAATATGCTATCTAGGTTGGTCATAACTTTCCTTTCAAGAAGTAAGTGTCTTTTAATTTCATGGCTGAAATCACCGTCTGCAGTGATTTTGGAGCCCAGAAAAATAAAGTCAGCCACTGTTTCCCCATCTATTTGCCATGAAGTAATGGGAGCAGATGCCATGATCTTAGTTTTCTGAATGTTGAGCTTTAAGCCAACTTTTTAACTCTCCTCTTTCACTTTCATCAAGAGGCTCTTTAGTTCTTCTTCACTTTCTGCCATAAGGGTGGTATCATCTGCACATCTGAGGTTATTGATATTTCTCCCAGCAATCTTGATTCCAGTTTGTGCTTCTTCCAGCCCAGCATTTCTCATGATGTACTCTGCATATAAGTTAAATAAACAGGGTGATAATATACAGCCTTGTTGTACTCCTTTTACTATTTGGAACTAGTCTGTTGTTCCACATCCAGTTCTAACTGTTGCTTCCTGACCTGCATATAGGTTTCTCAAGAGGCAGATCAGGTGGTCTGGTATTCCCATCTCTTTCAGAATTTTCCACAGTTTGTTGTGGTCCATGCAGTCAAAGGCTTTGGCATAGTCAATAAAGCAGAAATAGATGTTTTTCTGGAACTCTCTTGCTTTTTCCATGATCCAGCGGATGTTGGCAATTTGATCTCTGCTTCCTCTGCCTTTTCTAAAACCAGCTTGAACATCTGGAAGTTCACAGTTCACATATTGCTGAAGCCTGGCTTGGAGAATTTTGAGCATTACTTTACTAGCATGTGAGATGAGTACAATTGTGCAGTAGTTTGAGCATTCTTTGGCAATGCCTTTCTTTGGGATTGGAATGAAAACTGACCTTTTCCAATCCTGTGGTCATTGCTGAGTTTTCCAAATTTTCTGACATATTGAGTGTAGCACTTTCTCCAGCTCTTGTTTTTTTCTGACTGTATACAGCTTCTCCATCTTTGGCTGCAAAGGATAATTTAAGTTTTATGTGTGTCCAAATATATATAGATATAGACATATATGTTATTCATTATTAAGATGAATCAACTATGATGACTGACATTGACCACACAATTAGACTGCGTGTAATGAGGTTGCAGGGGTTTTTGGAAGAACTTCAAGTTCAGGTGACTATTTGCCTTTCCTTTTTCTTTACTTAGAGTTCATATCTGTAGAATACATAGTTTATTTGATATCCTTTTTTTTTTCTTTCATAATGTCTGTATCTGTAGATGTTCTCACTGGTTTTAAAGTCTTAGTCCAATGTACAATGATGAATGGTTTCTAGTCTGGCTTTGCCCTTTGCCAACCATGGAACACTGGAAAAATTACTTTCTCTCTATGAACATGAGATCTCCCCACTGCCAAATATGTTTCTTTCTTTTTTTTTAAATTTAATTTTATTTTTAAACTTTACATAATTGTATTAGTTTTGCCAAATATTGAAATGAATCCGCCACAGATATACATGTGTTCACCATCCTGAACCCTCCTCCCTCCTCCCTCCCCATACCATCCCTCTGGGTCGTCCCAGTGCACTAGCCCCAAGCATCCAGTATCGTGCATCAAACCTGGACTGGCAACTCGTTTCTTACATGATATTTTACATGTTTCAGTGTCATTCTCCCAAATCTTCCCACCCTCTCCCTCTCCCACAGAGTCCACAAGACTGTTCTATACATCAGTGTCTCTTTTGCTGTCTCGTACACTGGGTTATTGTTACCATCTTTCTGAATTCCATATATATGCATTAGTATACTGTATTGATATTTTTCCTTCTGGCTTACTTCACTCTGTATAATAGGCTCCAGTTTCATCCACCTCATTAGAACTGATTCAAATGTATTCTTTTTAATGGCTGAGTAATACTCCATTGTGTATATGTACCACTGCTTTCTTATCCATTCATCTGCTGATGGACATCTAGGTTGCTTCATGTCCTGGCTATTATAAACAGTGCTGCGATGAACATTGGGGTACACGTGTCTCTTTCCCTTCTGGTTTCCTCAGTGTGTATGCCCAGCTGGATTGCTGGATCATAAGGCAGTTCTATTTCCAGTTTTTTAAGAAATCTCCACACTGTTCTCCATAGTGGCTGTACTAGTTTGCATTCCCACCAACAGTGTAAGAGGGTTCCCTTTTCTCCACACCCTCTCCAGCATTTATTATTTGTAGACTTTTGGGTCACAGCCATTCTGACTGGTGTGAAATGGTACCTCATAGTGGTTTTGATTTGCATTTCTCTGATAATGAGTGATGTTGAGCATCTTTTCATGTGTTTGTTAGCCATCTGTATGTCTTCTTTGGAGAAATGTCTATTGAGTTCTTTGGCCCATTTTTTGATGGGATCATTTATTTTTCTGGAGTTGAGCTGTAGGAGTTGCTTGTATATTTTTGAGATTAGTTGTTTGACAGTTGCTTCATTTGCTATTATTTTCTCCCATTCTGAAGGCTGCCTTTTAACCTTGCTAATAGTTTCCTTTGATGTGCAGAAGCTTTTAAGGTTAATTAGGTCCCATTTGTTTATTTTTGCTTTTATTTCCAGTATTCTGGGAGGTGGGTCATAGAGGATCCTGCTGTGATGTATGTCAGAGAGTGTTTTGCCTATGTTCTCCTCTAGGAATTTTATAGTTTCTGGTCTTACGTTTAGATCTTTAATCCATTTTGAGTTTATTTTTGTATATGGTGTTAGAAAGTGTTCTAGTTTCATTCTTTTACAAGTGGTTGACCAGATTTCCCAGCACCACTTGTTAAAGAGATTGTCTTTAATCCATTGTATATTCTTGCCTCCTTTGTCAAAGATAAGGTGTCCATATGTGTGTGGATTTATCTCTGGGCTTTCTATTTTGTTCCATTGATCTATATTTCTGTCTTTGTGCCAGTACCATACTGTCTTGATAACTGTGGCTTTGTAGTAGAGCCTGAAGTCGGGTAGATTGATTCCTCCAGTTCCATTCTTCTTTCTCAAGATTGCTTTGGCCATTCGAGGTTTTTTGTATTTCCATACAAATGGTGAAATTATTTGTTCTAGCTCTGTGAAGAATGCTGTTGGTAGCTTGATAGGGATTGCATTGAATCTATAAATTGCTTTGGGTAGTATACTCATTTTCAGTATATTGATTCTTCCAATCCATGAACATGGTATATTTCTCCATCTATTAGTGTCCTCTTTGATTTCTTTCACCAGTGTTTTATAGTTTTCTATATATAGGTCTTTAGTTTCTTTAGGTAGATATATTCCTAAATATTTTATTCTTTCCGTTGCAATTGTGAATGGAATTGTTTCCTTAATTTCTCTTTCTGTTTTCTCATTATTAGTGTATAGGAATGCAAGGGATTTCTGTGTGTTGATTTTATATCCTGCAACTTTACTATAGTCATTGATTAGTTCTAGTAATTTTCTGGTGGAGTCTTTAGGGTTTTCTATGTAGAGGATCATGTCATCTGCAAACAGTGAGAGTTTTACTTCTTCTTTTCCAATTTGGATTCCTTTTATTTCTTTTTCTGCTCTGATTGCTGTGGCCAAAACTTCCAAAACTATGTTGAATAGTAATGGTGAAAGTGGGCACCCTTGTCTTGTTCCTGACTTTAGAGGAAATGCTTTCAATTTTTCACCATTGAGGATAATGTTTGCTGTGGGTTTGTCATATATAGCTTTTATTATGTTGAGGTATGTTCCTTCTATTCCTGCTTTCTGGAGAGTTTTTTATCATAAATGGATGTTGAATTTTGTCAAAGGCTTTCTCTGCATCTATTGAGATAACCATATGGTTTTTATTTTTCAATTTGTTAATGTGGTGTATTACATTGATTGATTTGCGGATATTGAAGAATCCTTGCATCCCTGGGATAAAGCCCACTTGGTCATGGTGTATGATCTTTTTAATGTGTTGTTGGATTCTGATTGCTAGAATTTTGTTAAAGATTTCTGCATCTATGTTCATCAGTGATATTGGCCTGTAGTTTTCTTTTTTTGTGGGATCTTTGTCAGGTTTTGGTATTAGGGTGATGGTGGCCTCATAGAATGAGTTTGGAAGTTTACCTTCCTCTGCAATTTTCTGGAAGAGTTTGAGCAGGATAGGTGTTAGCTGTTCTCTAAATTTTTGGTAGAATTCAGCTGTGAAGCCGTCTGGACCGGGGCTTTTGTTTGCTGGAAGATTTTTGATTACAGTTTCAATTTCCGTGCTTGTGATGGGTCTGTTAAGATTTTCTATTTCTTCCTGGTCGAGTTTTGGAAAGTTGTACTTTTCTAAGAATTTGTCCATTTCTTCCACGTTGTCCATTTTATTGGCATATAATTGTTGATAGTAGTCTCTTATGATCCTTTGTATTTCTGTGTTGTCTTTTGTGATCTCTCCATTTTCGTTTCTAATTTTATTGATTTGATTTTTCTCCCTTTGTTTCTTGATGAGTCTGGCAAATATGTTTCTTTACTCCTTTCATAGGAATTTTCTGTGGATGATATAACACATTTAGAGCATCTAGCAATGTGCCTTATTGATTTTAATTTTATCAACAGATAATTCACTTTCCCAACCCCTTTTTATTACTTATATGTTTCATCAAATATTCCATATACCTTTAAAAGAAGGGCAATGTCAAACAATGTTCAAATTTCCCCACAATAGTGCTCATTTCACACGCTAGCAAGGTAATGCTCAAAATCATTCAAGCTAGGCTTCAACAGTACATGAACTGAGAACTTCCAGATACAAACTATATTTAGAAAAGGCAGATGAACCAGATATCAAATCACCAACACCTGTTGGATCATAGAAAAAGCAAGGGAATTCCAGACAAACATCTACTTTTGCTTTGCTGACTACACTAAAGCCTTTGACTGTGTGGATCACATCAGTGGAAAATTCTTCAAGAGATGGGGGTACTAGACCACTTTACCTGCCTCTTGAGAAATCTGTATGCAGGTCAAGAAGCAATTGTTAGAACTGGACATAGAACAATGGACTGGTTCAAAATTGGCAAAGGAGTATATCAGGGATGTATATTGTCATCCTGCTTATTTAATTTATTTGCAGAGTACATCATGTGAAATGCTGGGCTGGATGAAGCACCAGCTGGAATCAAGAATGTTAGGAGAAATATTAATAACCTCAGGTACGCAGATGATACACCCTAATGGAAGAAAACAAAGAGGAACTAAAGAACCTCTTGATGAAAGTGATAGAGGAGAGTGAAAAGGCTGACTTAAAACCAAACATTCAAAAAATTACGATTGTGGCATCCAGTCCCATCATTTCTTGGCAAATATATGGAGAAAAAAAATGGAAACAGTGGTAGGCTTTATTTTCTTGTGCTCCAAAATCACTGCAGATGGTGACTGCAGCCATGAAATTAAAAGATGCTTGCTTCTTGGAAGAAAAGCTATGACAAACCTAGAAAGTGTATTAAAAAGCAGAGATACCACTTTGCTGACAAAGTTCTGTATAGTCAAAGCTATGTTTTTTCCAGTAGTCATGTACGGATGTAAGAGTTGGACTATAAATAATGTAGAGTGCTGAAGAATTTATGGTTTAAAACTGTTGTGCTGGAGTACTCTTGAGAGTCCCTTGGACTGAAAGGAGATCAACCCTGAATATTCATTGGAAGAACTGATGCTGAAGCTGAGGTTTCAATACCTTGGCCATCTGATGTGAAGAACTGACTCACTGAAAAAGATCCTGATGCTGGGAAAGATTGAGAGCATGAGGAGAAGGCTGTGACAGAGGATTAGATGGTTGGATGGCATCACTGACTAAATAGACATGAGTTTGAACCAACTCCAGGAGATAGTGAAGGGCAGGGAAGCCTGGCATGCTTCAGTCTATCGGATTGCAAAGAATTGGACATGGCTGAACGCCTGAACAATAACTTTTAATTTTTAATTGAAAACAGATTTGCATTTTATGAATATTTAAAAGCAGAGAACGTTTTCCCATTCATGTACATATAACAACATATAACATATCTGTATGCTCTTTGGCCTCTAAAAGTTGTACTGTCATTGCTGCCTCTTTCCATCAAGGACAATGAGCACCATGCAGATTGTCAGCATGATTTTGAATGGTTTGTAAACATTTGAGTTTTTATAATAAAATATACTAATGCAATATAATTACAGATTTATGACTGTCCTGAAATATACATATAAGTTTCTCTTTGTCATTGTCTACTTATTCTCTTAAAATCTAAGAACTTCATTAAAAAACACTAATTTACAAGAAGAGCTAAGATTTCCAAATAAGAAGTCAGAAAAATGCAAATGTTATTCTCATAAGAATACTTTTCTAAAATTATACATACTGCATAATCAACAGTTCATTTAGCTGTCTAGCTAATAATTTATAATAATAGCTATGTACTGTGTTTGAATAAATTTATTATATTTATAACTCTCATATGCCTGCAACTTCCAATTTTATATCATCTAACTTATTTTATCATTAGCTTTTCCCCTTTTATTAGGTAACACAACTTTTTTTTCCCAGTGAAAATGAAGAAAAATGGAAATGAATTTATAGTACTTCTCTTTCATTCAGTTATTTCATTTATTTATTTTTAATGCAATTAGCATAAGTTTTCTTATTTAGGAATTTTAAGTGTTATCATCCACCTTTCTCCATTGTCTCCTAAGATCTTCATTCCAAATTCCATTGTTAATCTGCAAAAATAATTATCAAATTGCCCCTACTGACAGTGAATTTCCTTCCTTTCTATTTCCTCTCTGTATATTTGTATTGGATGGAATTTAATACATGAGGTGCAACTGACAACATTAAGTCCACATGCAAGTGTCATTCCTTGATGCACAGGTGCAGTCAGCACAATGAGCTGTGCAAAGGTTCAGGATGTAATTTTTTCCTCACTGGTACTGCCATTAAGCTCATATATATATACATGTATATACTCACATGCACACAGTGACAAGGCAACATTTCAGTCAAGATTGGAGTTGCTGTATTATCAACTATTCCTTTAAAGTGGAGCAGTACTAAGTTTTATCCGGTGAAATAATTTCTCCAACAAATCTACTCCAGTCAGAGGCCATTTCTGAGCATAACATTTATGTGGAAACTTATCATGAGTATTGTGCTGTGTTTTGGTTGGTTGGTTTTCCAAAGCACTGGAGGGGCCAAGCAAATACAGTTAAACTCATGATTAAACTTCTTCTATGAGATGCGATTTAAAGTAACTACTCTGGCTCACACTGACCTCACCCTGCTCTGACTTCTTGTTTCACTCTGGAAAGGAGAGCTGTTTTCTGCATTTTCTTAAGTTACTACCACATCTCTTAAAATAGGGTTAATAGAAATCTCCAGCCATGTTTTAGTGGTAACAATAATAATAACTGTAATAATATCTAAAATTAAGTGTTTATTACAGTTCACATGGAGCTTCCATAATGGCTCAAAAGGTAAAGAATGTGCCTGTAATGCAGGAGACACAGGTTTGATCCCTGGGTTGGGTAGATCCCTTGGAGAAGGGAATGGCTACCCACTCCAGTATTCTTGCCTGGAGAATTCCACGGACATGAGGAGCCTGGTAGACTATATCCATGGGGCCACAAAGGTTGGACATGACCAAGTGACAGAGCTCTTCTGTGGATCACACACTATTCTATGTCTTTGACTTAATCCATTTAATCCCTACGACTGCCCACAGAAATGGAAACCTTGTTACATTTCTGCAGACAAGGAAATTGGGACTCAAATGAATGGTTTGCTGAAGGCTGTTGAGATACAAACCACGAAAGTTGAGATCCTAACAAAAGCACTATGGCTGCAAGTCCAGTTCTTAACCACTATGCTGTACTGAAGAACAGGGAATTTTTCTGCCAGTGATGCTACCAACTTGTTCTCTCATAATAGGTCCTTTCTCTACTCCTGTTTACATAGTCAGAGCACCTGAGTTGGGGCTTAAGTCCTGTTCTACTACAGGTATTCATCTTGCAGAATAGAATTTCACTGAAAAGATATTGCATGGTTCACAGTATTGCCAAAAAAAGTGTTAAGAACCAAGTTTTAAAAAAATACACAAAAGAGATAACAACAAGCACATGGATCCCCAAACTGCTGATATCAAGCTTTGTTCTGTGTCTTACTTTGGACATTGAAATGTAAACAGAATTTTTTTACAGCATTTCTGAAAAGAGGCTTTAAGAGGCATTGCATGATTCTACCATCTCTCTTTTCTGTCTCACAGATTCAGCATCTTCCACAAAAGGACTGGTCTTAAGGTATAAGTCCTAGAAATAAATGCTTATCATTTTTAGCCCTGAGATTTTGGTTTGTTCATTCAGCAATATTATCTTAAATGGACTCAAACAAAGGACACAGCAGAAAATAGAATCATATCCAAAATGATGCAGTAGTGTCAATTCAGTGAGAAATCTGAATCTTTTTACATGGAAAAGTGTGTTTACTGGTACTGTTTCGCCATTACAATTCAGCACTGAATCCCAGCCTTGGTACCACCAGCATCACTGTATCAGAAAACATTTGCTGTTGCCACAGCCACTACCATCAGGGATGGCACAGTTCATGCTTTGCTAGTTCCCAAATCTGTGTCTGGGAAAGAGGCATCTGGCTAGTGAAGTCTTGGACTAGTACTTTTGTCTCAGACACCAGGTATATTTGGAAAGCAAATCTGAGATTTTCAGGTTTTGTGGTAGGAGGAAATTCTCATCAACATGCATACCAAGGAATTGCTCAAATAACAAAGGGAGATCTCCTTTCATGCATCAGAACCTCCAAGAAAGCAAATAGCTTAATCAAAGCAGACTGAGTTTTCTCTCCCTCTGTCTCTTGTCTTCCTGAGCCTCCTCTTTCTCTTTTTAGTTATAATGAATTTTAATAACGCTATGATCCTCCATGAGTATGAGTGAATTATATAACAGAGGGAGTAGGAGTACGACCAAAGTTTGGCCCCTGATGAAAGTTACATTATTCAGTCCAGATTTACCATTAACAAAGATGATACCAATATCTTACTTTGAAACCTATATCTATTTCTCACTTTATGCAGAATCTATATGAAGGGAAGAGTAATGATAATTAAGACACCTCAAAACTCAATACACTTATTGCTTGAACAATGAAGTCAAAGTGTCTAGGCTCTTAACTCAGGAAAGGATGAACAGAGGCAGCCCCTTATTAGAGCTGTTGTTCCATCCCATGGTGTATGGTCCTGCAGTGCTGAAACAGGATTTTCTGTTTCCCATATATGTTTACTTTTATCAAAGATTCACATAAATAAAATTTATACTATGCACATACATGTATTATATATTATCTACATATAATCCCAATGTAGTAACTGAAAATATTTCTTTCTAAGAATTGATGTGGTTTCTCTTGTTACAGTTCCCACATTTCCTTATGGAAAAACCGGTGGTCAAAGGTGGCTTGATGTGGCTGATACCATTGGTTAGGTAGCACGACTTGCATTTTCAAACCAGCTCTCTCTTGCTAATTCCAATTATAGTGGCTTTCTTACCTTCTCTTGAGTTAAAAATGGCCACTTGTCCCAGATATAACCAATAAGTTATCACTGAAAGACTAGGGGTCATGGAATTCTGAGAAAACTTTTGCTTTACTGATAAAACACTTCACAATCTAGCTAACATTACTCCTTTCCTTTTAGTATTGCCTTTAATGCACATGTGGAACTGTGGCCACCATTTTGTAAAACTGAAGGACACCATAAAGAAGAAAATCCAACATGTTTAAGATAGCAGGGCAATAATATAGAAAGATACCAGTTCCTTGGATACATAGTTTAACAGCTAGATAAATACCATTCCATCTAGTTTATGATATGTGTTAATTCAACAATAAATGTCTGCATATTTCATGCCACTATTGGTCATACATTGATATTTTGTTATTTGAGACCAAAATGTTCCCCTGTTACACATAGTAAATATGTGATCACATGAAAAATATGTTTATTATTTTATTAAAAGGTTTATTTAATACAAACTTTAGAAAACCCAGTGAAATAATCCTATCATACAAATTAAGGATACTTTTTTAGAGATAAAATGTGTTCCTATAGCTTTATTTCTTGTGTATTTCTTGTGCAGGCAGTATTTAATATACTGTACCTTTTGTTTAGTAAGTTTATTTTCCACTGTTTTATACTGGTCATCAACTGCATGGAAAATTTCACATTTCTCATTAAATTGTTATTGTTTTCTAGTAGGCATTGTGTCTTTTATACTCAAGAGGATATTTGTTAGTCTCTCAATTACAATGGCATCTTAGAGTTACTGCTTTGAGGGTTAAAATCTGAATTTGCAAAGGCAGAGGAACCAGAGATCAAATTGCCAACATCCGCTGGATCATGGAAAATGCAAGAGATTTCCAGAAAAACATCTATTTCTGCTTTATTGACTATGCCAAAGCCTTTGACAGTGTGGATCACAATAAACTGTGGAAAATTCTGAAAGAGGTGGGAATACCAGACCACCTGATCTGCCTCTTGAGAAATTTGTATGCAGGTCAGGAAGCAACAGTTAGAACTGGACATAGAACAACAGACTGGTTCCAAATAGGAAAAGGAGTTCGTCAAGGCTGTATATTGTCACCCTGCTTATTTAACTTATATACAGAGTACATCATGAGAAACGCTGGACTGGAAGAAGCATAAGCTGGAATCAAGATTGCCGGGAGAGATATCAATAACCTCAGATATGCAGATGACACCACCCTTATGGCAGAAAGTGAAGAGGAACTCAAAAGCCTCTTGATGAAAGTGAAAATGGAGAGTGAAAAAGTTGGCTTAAAGCTCAACATTCAGAAAACGAAGATCATGGCATCCGGTCCCATCACTTCATGGGAAATAGATGGGGAAACAGTCGAAACAATGTCAGACGTTATTTTTCTGGGCTCCAAAATCACTGCAGATGGTGACTGAAGCCATGAAATTAAAAGACACTTACTCCTTGAAAGGAAAGTTATGACCAACCTAGATAGCATATTCAAAAGCAGAGACATTACTTTGCCAACAAAGGTTCGTCTAGTCAAGGCTATGGTTTTTCCTGTGGTCATGTATGGATGTGAGAGTTGGACTGTGAAGAAGGCTGAGCACCGAAGAATTGATGCTTTTGAAATGTGGTGTTGGAGAAGACTCTTGAGAGTCCCTTGGACTGCAAGGAGATCCAACCAGTCCATTCTGAAGGAGATCAGCCCTGGGATTTCTTTGGAAGGACTGATGCTAAAGCTGAAACCCCAGTACTTTGGCCACCTCATGTAAAGACTTGACTCATTGGAAAAGACTCTGATCTGGGAGGGATTGAGGGCAAGAGGAGAAGGGGATGACAGAGGATGAGATAGCTGGATGGCATCACTGACTCGATGGACGTGAGTCTCTGTGAACTCCGGGAGTTGGTGATGGACAGGGAGGCCTGGCGTGCTGCGATTCATGGGGTCGCAAAGAGTCAGACACGACTGAGTGATTGATCTGATCTGATCTGATCTGAATCCTAAGTAAATTATTTAGCTAGAACTTTATAAATCTATGTCTTAAATTACACCTTGGATGTTTAATTTTTTTAAGAATATGCTGAAGCTTCTCTAGTATTGCAATATACTAGGCTTCCCTCCAAATAAAAGCACCCTATTTCAACAGATAGTTTACAGTTTTTGTTTCTCATAGATTTTTAAACTCTTCCCTCCATATTTCCTCTTTGGTAAAAAGAGAAACATTTAAAAGAGTATCTACTACTTTTTAAAAAAAATTGAAATTAATACAGTCAAAATAATACAACCATAATTAATATCTACTGCCCTCCAAGACTCAGGCATGCAGATATTTAGTTAACCTTAATACTTATTTTTCTCTTAAAAAAAGAGAAACCTGTAATGCATTTTTTCAGATTCTATTATCTGCAGTAAAAGTCATTTAAAATGCAAGTTTTCTGGTAATAGAGTTATGAATAATCATATTATTTATTTAGTGTAAAGCATGATCCATATGTATCTGAGATGTACGCTGCTGCTGCTGCTAAGTCGCTTCAGTTGTGTCCGACTCTGTGCGACCCCAGAGATGGCAGCCCACCAGGCTCCCCGTCCCTGGGATTCTCCAGGCAAGAACACTGGAGTGGGTTGACATTTGCTTCTCCATCTGAGATGTATAGAGAGCCTTAATGGGTTGGTTGTATATCTAAATCTTAGTGAGGTTAAAAAATGTGTTTCCCTTTCTATCTTGAGTATTATCATTTAGGTCATTGTAGTGTTTGCTGGCAGAGAAGGCAATGGCACCCCACTCCAGTACTCTTGCCTGGAAAATCCCATGGATGGAGGAGCCTGGTAGGCTGCAGTCCATGAAGCCGCTAAGAGTTGGACACGACTGAGTGACTTCACTTTCACTTTTCACTTCCTTGCGTTGGAGAAGGAGATGGCAACCCACTCCAGTGTTCTTGCCTGGAGACTCCCAGGGACGGGGGAGCCTGGTGGGCTGCCATCTATGGGGTTGCACAGAGTCGGACACGACTGAAGCGACTTAGCAGCAACAGCAGTATTTGCTAGATATCTAGAATTTCAGTTGGCTTTAATAGCTTGTAGTGGAATTAATAACTACTCTTTTATGAATGTTTATACATATTCAATACTGGATTATTTAAATTCAATTTTGATGTGTGATAATTTAAGCAGATAAATTAGGCTATGCAGAATGAAATCTGATTACATGATCATTGAAAGGTAATATCATATGCAGCTAAGTACAACCCATAAAATCATTATTTATAAAAGAACTGAAACTTTAATTACATGTGTATATCATTTCATATTATTATCTAAATTGTTATTCTCTGCTTTACATGCAATTCTAAAATAGCTTTGGTATCCTTTAATGTTTCCCACATTCATTTTTTAAAGTTCTTCAATTTAAAATTTAGATCTTTGTCATATATTAGTATTAATTTTACATAGGCATGTATTTATTTTTACCTACCTATTCCCAAAAGATATTTAATATTACCATAATGTTCTTTCATGAGGAAACTGAACAATAATCAGAGACCAGGGAGATCATTTTGAACTATAATAATGAATAACTCTAGTTTTTATATTTGATTCCTGATTGCTTTCAAGCCCTACCATTTCTCTTCCATATTTGGTGAAGCTGATAAAGTAAGCCTGATGCTCTCTCTTCTTGTGTTTATAAGAAGTTCAAAGTAAACAATCTCTGGCCTATGTAAAAGAATCCTCAATCAGCTCCACTCCCTAACCATAAGACAGAACGTGTCTTCTTTTAGATCATCTTGGGATGTTATCCTGCTCTCACCCCAGAAAGCCTCATTATATAAGTAACAAACCTTTTCATACCCTCTTGGGGTGTGTGTGTGCATGTGTGTGTGTATTTAGCATTATCAGTCTCAAGACTGGAACCAAATGCTGAGTGCAGTGTCTACCCTATCTTTGTGGATTGATTATAACAGTTGGCATTATAAACAGTTTGTCTAGGTAATGATCACTAGTTGTCATTAGTTTTTGCTTTGGTTTGCTGCCTGCTGGCAAGCATGTTCTTTGAGCTGCACTTCTTTGTGCTGGATTTGCTGAGTCCTACTGAGTCTCTTATAGATGAACAAACTATCAATATGTTGGAAGTTTCAATGATTGATCTTTAAGGGCAGGAGTATGGGACTTGGCCCTCCTTAAAGTGATCCTGAGATGAATGTCATGGCCCAGACTATCTTTGTGTCTTAGACTAAATCATGTGTTGCAATTCCAGTATAAGCCATGACTGATGCTATGCTCAGGAGAACAACTCTTACCCTGGGACTGCTGTTTATGTGTCTAAACCAGAGATTCCCTTGTTCTATAAAGTACTCAGAGGAAAAACTGATATCCTTTGCAACACATTGCTCCATCGGCTGTTCACTTGTATGGACGATGAACAGTCACCATGTGGTGTGTTGAGGTCACATTCCTAAAAGCAGATGGTTATACAACACTTCTACTGGTGCTGCTGCTTATGTCTCTGTGGCCAAAGAAAAAACTCTGTTCATTGGGGTTTTAGAGAAAAATATCCACAGCACCTCTATGGCACAGTTCAGCTCAGTTCAGTCACTCAGTTGTGTCTGACTCTTTGAGACACCATGAACCACAGCACACCAGGCCTCCCTGTCCATTACCAACTCCTGGAGTTTACCCAAACTCATGTCCATTGAGTTGGTGATGCCATCCAATCATCTCATCCACTGTCGTTCCCTTCTCCTCCTGCCCTCAATCTTTCCCAGCATCAGGGTCTTTTCAAATGAGTCAGCTCTTCGCATGAGGTGGCCAAAGTATTGGAGTTTCAGCTTCAACATCAGTCCTTCCAATGAACACCAAGGACTTATCTCCTTTATCTGATCACATGGACCACAGATTGTCTAACTCAATGAAACTAACCCATGCCATGTGGGGCCACCCAAGATGGGCAGGTCATGGTGGAGAGGTCTGACAGAATGTGGTCCACTGGAGAAGGGAATGGCAAACCACTTCAGTATTCTTGCCTTGAGAACCCCATGAACAGTATGAAAAGGCAAAAAGATAGGACACTGAAAGATGAATTCCCCAGGTCGGTAGGTGCCCAATATGCTACTGGAGATCAGTGGAGAAATAACTCCAGAAAGAATGAAGGGATGGAACCAAAGCAAAAACAACGCCCAGTTGTGGATGTGACTGGTGATAGATGCAAAGTCCAATGCTGTAAAGAGTAATATTGCATAGGAACCTGGAATGTTAGGTCGATGAATCAAGTGGAATGTTAGGTCGATGAATCAAGTGGAAGTGGTCAAAGAGGAGATGGCAAGAGTGAATGTCGACATTCTAGGAATCAGAGAACTAAAATGGACTGGAATGGGTGAATTTAACTCAGATGACTATTGTATCTACTACTGTGAGCAGGAATCCCTTAGAAGAAATGGAGTAGCCATAATAGTCAACAATAGTCTGAAATGCAGTACTTGGATGCAATCTCAAAAACGACAGAATGATTTCTGTTTGTTTCCAAGGCAAACCATTCAACATCACTGTAATCCAATCTATGGCACAACCACATGGCTAATTCAAACTGTGGGTCCTTAAACCATATACAGCAACTGCTGTCACAAAGGAGCCCCCTAAATCCTGATGATACTGATTTAAATTACATATGTTTATAAAGAAACTCATAAACATACTCAGGGTAGAGAGAATCCCCCCCTGGAGTAGATCTAGTAACCAAGAAGAAGAAGGAGAAGAGGAAGAGAAAGAAGAAAAGAAATGAAGTAGTAGTCATTGTCTAGATACTGAGGAAGGAAACAGAAAATAAAACCGAGGCCCAAAATTTGACCCATTTGAAAATCCAAAATGTACTAAAAGCATTTATACAAAAAAGCATAAAACAGCACTGATTTGGCTTTTATACCTCTATAATATAGGTTCTGAATTAACTTTGACATCTGCTAAAATGCACCAAATGGCAAACTTTAATAGCCTTTATTGATGCTGAAATTCAAGTTACATTCATACCTGGGATTCCACTAAATTTAAGTAAAGTGTTAGTCTTTCAGTCATGTCCAACACTGTGCAACCCCATGAATTGCAGTCCACCAGGCTCATCTGTCCATGGAATTCTCCAGGCAAGAACACTCGAGTCGGTTGCCTTTCCATTCTCCAGGGGATCTTCCTGACCCAGGGATCGAACCCAGCCAGGTCTCCTGCATTGCAGGCAGATTCTTTACAGTGTGTGTCACAGGGAAGTCCAAATTTAAATAAGGTACCCTCTATTTCTTGGGGGAGTTGTGTGTGTGTGTGTGTGTGTGTGTGTGTGTGTGTATGCTAAGTCCCTTCAGTTGTGTCCAACTCATTGCAACCCTATGGGCTGCAGTCCAGCAGGCTCCTCTGCCCTTGGGATCCTCCAGGCAAGAATACTGGAGTGGGTTGCCATGCCCTTCTCTAGGGGATCTTCCTGACCCAGGGACTGAAACTGCATCTCACTACGTTTCTTGCATTGGCAGGCAGGTTTCTACCACTAGTGCCACCTGGGAAGTCCCTTGGGGGAGTTACCAAATTTAAAAGTCTCACCTTAACTATAGTGCAGCCATTACCTTGTCTAAAATACCCTATAGTTATAGCATCTATTACTCTAAAATATCTCCTACTAGGCATGGCATGCTGATCCAATGAGTAATATATTTAAATGTTTAGGTCTTGGCACTTAACAATCAGCTTGACAAAAATGGGGTCTTCCATAGACCTCACCTTATCCCTACTCAATTAAAATTGTCAATATGATTCAATATAAATTGAAACAGGCCTTCAAGGACTAAAACTCATACAAAATTTATTTTGATAAGGAGAGATTTGTTTCGGCATTTCTACATTTAACTGGATAATTTGGCCTGATTTTAAACTTGGAAAGAATGAATGGAGTCTCCTTGTGGATTTAAGCAACTATTTAAGCAATACTATGGTTTCCCCCATTAGGTCTCTTATTTAAAATAATATTGAAATTCCAGACTCTACCCAAACAGAAAGTAATAAACACTTTGCAGTCATAGATTTGGCTAATATTTCTCTTCAGTGCCTATTTCAAATGCCTTTTGACTGCAGTTAACTTTTAGATCAAAGAAACTGCATTTTTGCCTGACTACCCTTTGTGCTGTGTTTTTCTTAGATGCTCAGTTCTGTCCAACTCTTTGCAACCCCATGAACTGTAGCCCACCAGTTTCCTTTGTTCATGGGATTTCCTAGGCAAGAATACTGTAGTGGGTTGCCATTGCCTTCTCTATGACTACCCTTGGAATACCTCAATATCCCTGCCGTCTCTCACAATCTATATATTAGTAGAAAAGAATTTAACCCCATTCAACTTTCTCCAGGAGAAGAGTTATGATAGCACATCAATGGTATCTTTCTCCAAGGAGATTCATGAGAAACTCATTCAAGACATACAAAAAAGTCACAAAGGAGCTTTTCCACCAAAAGCAGATGGACCATTGACCCACCCATAGCATGGGAACCACCATCTTGGTTAAAATTTTAAAACATTATTTGGTCAGTCAAGTGTAGCTCTGTCACTGACACTACCAAGAAACAAATATTAACCACTCAGTACCAGCAATGTTAACATGAGCCAGACATCTTTTAGACCTTTTTGTGTTCTGAAGACAACACCTTCTCAATTTATAAATTTTATTTAAATCCATGTATAAAACTACTTACAAATCAGCCACTTTGAATAGAATACTTCACTAGAAAAGGCTCTAGAATCTATCCAAATTACAATATAATAGGCACTCTCTAATGACTCCAGGCCTTCTCTTGTAGCTTAGATGATAAAGAATCCACCTGCAATGCAGGAGACCTGGGTTTGATCCCTAGGTTGGGAAGATGCCCTGGAGAAGGGAATGGCTACCCACTCCAGTATTCTGGCCTGGAGAATTCCCTGGGCTGTATAGTCCATGGGGTTGCAAAGAGTCAGACATGACTGAGCAACTTTCATTTCCTAGATACTTCTTCACCATAGGGTATCATTTGCTGGCTGTATACTGATCTCAGATAGGCTTTAAGCCTGTGAAGTTCCATGTCCAGCTGCTCATTATGCTTTTAATCATGAAAACAGTACCCAGGAAGGTCTCCTTGATAAGATTTTATAAGGTAGAGCTAAATCTGGGTTTTATGATGTATCTTGGCTGTGGGAGAACGGCCTCCTTTGTCAAGAGTCCATTGTCAGGTGCTGCTAAGTCACTTCAGTCGTGTCCGACTCTGTGCGACCCCAGAGATGGCAGCCGACCAGGCTCCCCCATGCCTGGGATTCTCCAGGCAAGAATTCTGGAGTGGGTTGCCATTTCCTTCTCCAATGCATGAAAGTGAAGAGTGAAAGTGAAGTCACTCAGTTGTATCCGACTCGTAGCGACCCCATGGACTGCAGCCCACCAGGCTCCTCCGTCCATGGGATTTTCCAGGCAAGAGTACTGGAGTGGGGTGCCATTGCCTTCTCCGCCATTGTCAGGTACCAAGGTGTTATAGGTGGTCACTCTTTCTCCCACCCCTCTGTTTGGAGAGACTCATGGAATGGAGTGAATAGCAAATGGTGTTTTATTCTTTAAGTATGGCAGCAAATCCTCATACATGACAGAGCTTGCTGGAGTGCTGCTGCTTCTTACCCCTTAACCAGTATAGTGAGTAGTGAAAGTCGCTCAGTCATGCCTGACTCTTCGCAACTCCTTAGACTATAGCATGCCAGACTCCTCTGTCCATGGAATTCTCCAAGCAAGAATACCACTGGAGTGGGTAGTTGTTCCCTTTTCCAGGGGATCTTCCCAACCCAGGTCTCCCACATTGCAGGCAGATTCTTTACCATCTGAGCCACCAGGGAAACCCTTAAGCAGCATATTTCTGATTAGTAATGAAACCCAAGGGTTATCACAATGTGATAAAAAAGTTCACAATTGGCTGAACTTCAGTCAATGATCTTGGCATTGGATTGGCTCCAGGTCCCATCTGTATGTTTTTATTGGCCATTGTCAACAGTCTTGCTATCTGGTTCAGTCAATGTCAGCAACAACAATTCTTTATCCAATATTGCTTGTTGCCTTTGGGATAAAGAAACTCTTGCCTCACAGATACACAAAATATAATTCCAGATCACATATATTTCTACCCACACAAAAAACACATTGTAAGACCTCATCAATATACTTCTCAATGCTTTCTGAGTTTAGATATCATTAAGAGTGACCAGGGTACTCATCTTACTTCTTAAAATATATATTGTTGCACTCTTAACTAAGACACACAAAGGACTTTTTATCTCCCTTGTCAGCATTGGGCTTACAGGTCTCACAGGGCAACAAAACATCTTAGGTTCAAATTCAATTAAATAAAACCTGGCATATTTTCATCATCAAACAACAAGATGAATTGCAATAAAGAGACTGACTCCATTTTTGATGTTTGATGACAGACCGATTACAAACTTCATCACTCCCCCTTCAGCCTCTGCTCCCCATCTGAGCAATCTTGTAAGACAATCTGGCTGCTCTCTCCTTTGGCACCAGCAGCAAGTTCAAACTATGCAAGCCATGCAAGGTTTGTGGGAAACCTCCCACCAGGCCTGCTCTAATAACCATAAAAGATGAGCCAGTCTCATATCCCTATATGAAGTCATTTCAGGGCAGTTTTGAATACTATTATGCTCTTCCCAGGAAGACTTACACTATTAATAATGCTTTTTACACCTTATTGGTGAATATGTGGCACCTTGACATCTGAACTAAATTTTTATTAGGTTGATCTGTCCTGCTTTTATGTAGTGGCTTCCATGGAAACATTATGCATCAAACACCATTCTTTCTGTTAGAGCCAGCAGGTGAAAAACATCAACATCCTTAAAAATATTTAAGGCAGAAACCACAGTGGTCATCTGATCATCATAACAATTACAAAGATTCCCACATTAAGGAAACACTGTTTGTTGTTGTTATGGGTTTCCCAGGTGGCGCTTGTGGTAAAGGATCCACCTGCCAATGCAAACAGACGTAGATGTAAGAGACCAAACGAGTCAATCATAAAGGAAATCAACCCTGAATATTCACTAGAAGGGCTGATGCTAAAGCTGAAACCCCACTACTTTGGCCACCTGGTGCCATGGTAAGGGACACAGGTTCGATTCCTGGGTTGGGAAGATCCCCTGTAGGAGGGCATGGCAACCCACTCCAGTATTCTTGCCTGGAGAATCCCATATACAGAGGAGCCTGGCAGGCTGCAGTCATAGGGTTGCACAGAGTCAGACACGATAGAAGTAACTTAGCATGCATGCATGGTTATTGTTAGAGATGAGTATTTTAATCCAAAGGGATAAAATATTATGTTTAATGACAGCAAAGCAACAGAGTATTACTGCCTTTGTTCAGGACCGCAAAATATGTGCTCAGAAGAGAAGAAATAGTTTGTTGGTGTTTTGTTCTACATTATTGAAGTGGTTGGTTTTTATTTTATTGCTTACTTTGGTTCTAAATGCATGAGGAAAAAAATTTGGAAGCATTCATTTTCTTTACAATTATTGTAATGAACATAAGTATGATACTCACACAACAATTACTTCTATTAATAGATTTTTACCCTTCAGAAGTAAGTGAATCATTTGCATGTCTACCTTCAGAATTATTTCCACCCACCAGTTAATCGCTAGTCAACTGGTATCCCTGGGAACTTGATAGCAAAAAAGAAGAGACAAAAAAAGTCAAATGAAATTTGCTTTTAACAAATATAATGAAAATATAATGAAACTTGTAAAATACAATGAAACCTGTTTTATATTTGATATAATGAAACACAAATTATATTTTCATGGAGAAAATATAATGAAACCTGTAAGGTAAAAACAATTTTTAGCAGCAACTATAATGTTTTGATTTGCAGATCAGGGTAAGAACAACATTCCATTTCCACCCAAGGAGCCTCAAAGCTCAGTGATCAGTTATGTGTCTCTTTCCTTAGTACATCCAGCAATGTGTGGGTGCTTAATAACATCCCCAAAGATAGTCCTACTGTTTTCTGTCTCATCATGCTAGGAAAGGAACTCACATGGACAAAGAGGATTCCTCAGTTTTTCTGAGAAGCAACCTTTCCTTGAATGATCTCCTTAACTAAAGAGTCATTGAACCACTTAGATTAGAACCAAGATTAGACAGCTGAAACCCATACAGACTTGAGGCAGTTGCTTGCTGCAGGACTGTTGGTCATGCTCTTACATCATAGCATCTATCAGAACTCCAGAAGAGGCCATCTCCTCCATCTTTAGTGTGAAATGATGCTCAGATGACAGGAAAGTGTCAATATGTGAAATAAAATGATTTCCCCCACTTCAGGATGATGTTCAGCTAAAAGTGGCACCCATGCCCAAACTGACTTAAATTCCTAATATTAAAAACAAACTCTGTAGGGGGAAGGGATAGCTAGGGAATTTGGGATTGACATGTACACACTGCTATATTTAAAATGGGTCACTAACAAGGTCCTACTGTATAGAATAGGAAACCCGGCTCAATGTTATGTGGCAGTCTGGATGGGAGGAGAGTCTGGGAGAGAATGTACATATGTAAATATATGGCCACGTTCCTCTGTTGTCCACTTGAAGCTATCACAACATTGTTAATCAGACATACTCCTATATAAAACAAAAAGTTAAAAACAAAAAACAAAAAACTCTAGATTCACTGACACTACCACATTTTCAGAGTTAAGTTTTTCCCCTAACTGCATTAGGTGAGGTCTCTGACTTAGAATGACCATCTCTTTTTCTACTCGGTGCAGTACTATTAATAGTTCTGTTGGTCATGTCTCCTTCTTCTTCCACAGTGATTTCTTTTCTTAACTACATGGACCTATTATTCTCACCACAGTGGGGCTGTAATAATTTAGAATCTCAGGGAGAAGTGGTAAGAATATCTAACTTTTGTCTCCAAGGAGACTTCTTTTCTCTTCAGATTCTCCTTATTTACCTAAGACATTTTGATCTCTTTCAATAAAAATCTTAAAATATTATCAGTAGTTATTTCAATGAATAGGCATTTAAACATCATATATCAACTGGATTCCACTTTCCAACCATCCTATAAGGTGCCTTAAAAATAGACAATCAAGGATACTGTTTATACATTGAAATTTCTAACAAGGATTTTTTCCCCCAGTTTTATTGAGAACTAATTGATGTATATCACTGTTAAAGTTTAAGGCATTCAGTATGATGGTCTAATATATTCAACCATATTGTGAAGTGATTATCACAAGTTCAGCTAACATTCACCATCTCAAATAGATACAATAAAAAGAAAAAAGAAGAAAAGAAAAAAAATTTCCTTGTAATGAGAATTCTTAAATTTACTTTATTAACAAACTTTACTATATACCACACAGCAGTGTTAACTATAGTCATTATGTTGTACATTACATCCCTACATTTGTCTTAAAACTGGGAATTTGTACTTTTTGACCACCTTCTACAAAGTCACCCTCTTCCTTTGCTCTACCTCTGGCAACCACATGTCTGATCTCTTTTCCTATAAATTTCTTTATTTTAGATTCCACATATAAGTGAGATCATAAAATATTGATTTTTGTCCGACATTTTACTTGGCATAATGCCTTCAAGGTCTGTCCATGTTATCACAAATAGTAGGATTTCCTCATTTTGTATGGCTAAATATACCTATCTGTTCACCTTAGTTATCCATTCATCCATTAATGGGCATTTAGGTTGTTCCCATGTTTTGACTATAGTAAAGGTGCTGCTATAAATATGAGGTGCAAATATCTTTTTGAATTACTATTTTTGTTTCCTTTGGATATTCTCAAAAGTGGAATTGCTGGATCCCATATGCAAGTTCTATTTTTAAATTTTTGAGAATTCTCTACACTAATATGAATTTTTGACTTTCAAAAGTTTTTTTTTGCTTTTCAATCATCATGCTTTTCATCATGCTTTGCATAAATTAAAATAACATAAATACTTATTATTTTTAAATTTATGTTTCTGTGAATCTCTAAGAAAATAGATAGTTTGAAAACATTTAAATATTTTTAATTGTAGATTGTTTAGATTTCAGCCTAGGAAGTAAAACTATTTTTTGTAAAATTAATGTTATAGACTATAAATCTTAAGGCAAAAATAATTTGTGTTTAAAATACAAATAAATTTGTTCTCTACCCACAATAAATATTTCCTAATAGTTAAGTTGAAATCAGAGTCATTGGTAGGAATTAAAATTTTTTTTTAGGCTTCAATAAAGGTAACCAGCATTTCTGTCCAAGGAGGTCAGTGCAAGTGTATCAGGTTCCAAATGGAGACTCTCAAACATAATGTATTTTGCCTCATTCGGGTTATCTTCATAGGCTTGGAGAAAAATAGTAGCTGGTGGGAGGTGAAAGCAGTTACTAATATCATCAGCATATATTTCTGTTCCATATTCTAAATTGAAGTAAGTTATTGTAAGACTTAAGACAATTGTCACCTCATCTGAAAAGCACAACATTGTTATATGTCAATAAACATCAGCTATTATCAAGCCTAGAAAAATTAATTATGTCTGTTTATACTCTTTACCCGGAGAAGGCAATGGCACCCCACTCCAGTACTCTTGCCTGGTAAATCCCATGGATGGAGGATCCTGGTAGGCTGCAGTCCATGGGGTCACTAAGAGTTGAACACGACTGAGTGACTTCCCCTTAACTTTTCACTTTCATACATTGGAAAAGGAAATGGCAACCCACACCAGTGTTCCTGACTGGAGAATCTGGCAACCCACTCTAGTGTTCTTGCCTGGAGAATCCAGGGATTGGTTAGCCTGGTGGGCTGCCATCTATGGGGTTGCACAAGTCAGACATGACTGAAGCGACTTAGCAGCAGCAGCAGCATACTCTTTACCAGGTAAGGAGCTGCAGCTGCACTTTGCTGGAGCAGCCGTGAAAAGATACCCCATGTCCAAGGTAGAGAAATCCAAGTAAGGTGGTAGGTGTTATGAGAAGGAATCAGAGGGCAGACGCACTGAAAGCAAAATCACAGAAAACTGGTCAATCTAATCACACGGACCACAGCCTTGTCTAACTCAATGAAACTAAGCCATGCCATGTGGCGCCACCCAAGACGGGCAGGTCATGGTGGAGAGGTCTGACAGAATGTGGTCCACTGGAGAAGGGAATGGCAAGCCACTTCAGTATTCTTGCCTTGAGAACCCCATGAACAGTATGAAAAGGCAAAATGATAGGATACTGAAAGAGAAACTCCCCAGGTCAGTAGGTGCCCAATATGCTACTGGAGATCAGTGGAGAAATAACTCCAGAAAGAATGAAGGGATGGAGCCAAAGCAAAAACAACACCCAGTTGTGGATGTGACTGGTGATAGATGCAAGGTCCTATGCTGTAAAGAGTAATATTGCATAGGAACCTGGAATGTTAAGTCTATGAATCAAGGCAAATTGGAAGTGGTCAAACAGGAGATGGGAAGAGTGAACGTTGACATTCTAGGAAACAGCAAACTAAAATGGACTGGAATGGGTGAATTTAACTCAGATGACCATTATATCTACTACTGTGAGCAGGAATCCCTTAGAAGAAATGGAGTAGCCATCATGGTCAACAAAAGAGTCTGAAATGCAGTGCTTGGATGCAATCTCAAAAACGACAGAATGATCTCTGTTCATTTCCAAGGCAAACCATTCAATATCATAGTAATCCAAGTCTATGCCCCAAGCAGTAATGCTGAAGAAGCTGAAGTTGAATGGTTCTATGAAGACCTACAAGACCTTTTAGAACTAACACCCAAAAAAATATTGTTTTCATTATAGGGGACTGGAATGCAAAAGTAGGAAGTCAAGAAATACCTGGAGTAACAGGCAAATTTGGCCTTGGAATAAGGAATGAAGCAGGGCAAAGGCTAATAGAGTTTTGCGAAGAGAACGCACTGGTCATAGCAAACACCCTCTTCCAACAACACAAGAGAAGACTCTACACATGGACATCATCAGATGGTCAACACTGAAATCAGATTGATTATATTCTTTGCAGCCAAAGATGGAGAAGCTCTATACAGTCAGCAAAAACAAGACTGGGAGCGGACTGTGGTTCAGATCATGAACTCCTTATTGACAGATTCAGACTTAAATTGAAGACAGTAGGGAAAACCATGAGACCATTCAGGTATGACCTAAATCAAAGCCCTTATGATTATTATACAGTGGAAGTGAGAAATAGATTTAAGGGCCTAGATCTGATAGATAGAGCGCCTGACGAACTATGTACGGAGGTTCGTGACATTGTCCAGGAGAGAGGGATCAAGACCATTCTCATGGAAAAGAAATGCAAAAAGCAAAAGGGCTGTATGGAGAGGCCTTATAAATAGCTATGAAAGAAGAGAAGCAAAAGCAAAGGAGAAAAGGAAAGATATACGCATCTCAATGCAGAGTTCCAAAGAATAGCAAGAAGAGATAAGAAAGCCTTCCTCAACGATCAATGCAAAGAAATAGAGGAAAACAAAAGAATGGGAAAGACTAGAGATTTCTTGAAGAAAATTAGAGATACCAAGGGAACATTTCATGAAAAGATGGGCTCAATAAAGGACAGAAATGGTATGGACCTAACAGAAGCAGAAGATTTTAAGAGGTGGCAAGAATCCACAGAAGAACCATACAAAAAAGATCTTCACGACTAAGATAATCATGATGGTGTGATCACTGACCTAGACCCAGACATCCTGGAATGTGAATTCAAGTGGGCCTTAGAAAACATCACTACAAAAAAACCTAGTGGAGGTGATGGAATTCCAGTGAGCTTTTTCAAATCCTGAAAGATGATGCTGTGAAAGTGCTTCACTCAATGTGCCAGCAAATTTGGAAAACTCAGCAGTGGCCACAGGACTGGAAAAGGTCAGTTTTCACTCCAATCCCAAAGAAAGGCAATGCCAAAGAATGCTCAAACTACCGCACAATTGCACTCATCTCACACGCTAGTAAAGTAATGCTCAAAATTCTCCAAGCCAGGCTTTAGCAATACATGAAGCGTGAACTTCCAGATGTTCAAGCTGGTTTTAGAAAAGGCAGAGGAACCAGGGATCAAATTGCCAACATCCACTGGATCATGGAAAAAGCAAGAGAGTTCCAGAAAAATATCTATTTCTGCTTTATTGACTACGCCAAAGCCTTAGACTGTGTGGATCACAATCAACTGTGGAAAATTCTGAAAGAGATGGGAATACCAGACTACCTAATCTGCCTCTTGAGAAATCTGTATGTAGGTCAGGAAGCAACAGTTAGAACTGGACATGGAACGACAGACTGGTTCCAAATAGGAAAAGGAGTACATCAAGGCTGTATATTGTCACCCTGCTTATTTAACTTATATGCAGAGTACATCATGAGAAATGCTGGGCTGGAAGAAGCACATATTGGAATCAAGATTGCTGGTTGAAATATCAATAACCTCAGATATGTAGATGACACCACCATTATGGCGGAATGTGAAGAGCAACTAAAAAGCCTCTTGATGAAAGTGAAAGAGGAGTGAAAAAGCTGGGTTAAAGCTCAACATTCAGAAAACTAAGATCATGGCATCTGGTCCCATCACTTCATGACAAATAGATGGGGAAACAGTGGAAACAGTGTCAGACTTTATTTTTCTGGACTCCAAAATCACTGCAGTTGGTGACTGCAGCCATGAAATTAAAAGACACTTACTCCTTGGAAGGAAAGCTATGACCAACCTAGATAGCATATTCAAAAGCAGAGACATTACTTTGCCAACAAAGATCCATCTAGTCAAGGCTATGGTTTTTCCAGTGGTCATGTGTAGATGTGAGAGTCGGACTGTGAAGAAAGCTGAGCGCCGAAGAATTGATGCTTTTGAACTGTGGTGTTGGAGAAGACTCTTGAGAGTCCCTTGGACTGCAAGGAGATCCAACCAGTCCATTCTGAAGGAGATCAGCCCTGGGATTTATTTGGAAGGACTGATGCTAAAGCTGAAACTCCAGCACTTTGGCCACCTCATGCGAAGAGTTGACTCATTGGAAAAGACTCTGATGCTGGGAGGGATTGGGGGCAGGAGGAGAAGGGGAGGACAGAGGATGAGATGGCTGGATGACATCACTGACTCAATGGACGTGAGTTTGAGTGAACTCCAGGAGTTGGTGATGGACAGGGAAGCCTGGCGTGCTGCAATTCATGGGGTCACAAAGAATTGGACACGACTGAACAACTGAACTAAACTGAACTGATGCTCTTTACATGACACACTAATACTTCAGATACTATTAAAGCCCTTATCACACTCCAGTTCCTTTTCTCTGAGATCCTCAGTGATAATATCATGTATGAAATGAGTTGCCAGTCCAGGTTCGATGCACGATACTAGATGCTTGGGGCTAGTGCATTGGGATGACCCAGAGGGATGGTGTGGGGAGGGGGGAGGGAGGAGGGTTCAGGATGGGGAACACATGTACACGTGTGGTGGATTCATTTTGATATTTGGCAAAACTAATACAATTTGTAAAGTTTAAAAATAAAATAAAATTAAAAAAAAACCAAAAAACAAAAAACCAAGTTCCTTCGTCATCTCTCAGCTTCCAGTATTTAACACAACTTCATGATATGTTATATATACTCAGGGCATGTTTTTAGAATAATTGCATAGTCTCATTTGAATTATAAGACTGCCACTTGCAACTATAGGACTCATTCTACCACTTGAAAAATTTTGCCATTACATGTGACTTTTAGAAAGCTGTAAATTCATTATAAATGAAAAATAAAAGTGTTGATAAATTTAATTTTAGCTTTTGAAGACATTATTAAGAGTATAAATAAAAGTTAGGTTATAAGCACTTGCAAGGTTATTACAGTAATGATTTGGGTTGACAGATGTTCAGTAAAAACTCATCTTTATTCTAATAAATATTCTCAGGCAAATTTAAGAGGTAGCAGTGCTAATGTTTCATGAACTTTTAGAAGGAAAATCAGCATCAGTTACACTGACAAAAATCAACAGAAAAAATAAAACCTATCATCTCCTCAAAGACGGAATATTATTAACAATACTCATGTCATTATTAATCATAAAGTTTATGGTAATAACGGACATTTCATTTACTCATATTAATTTCCTAGTTTCTCAGTGGGTTAACTGCAGCCTATTCTCTATAGGCTGCAGTCCATGGGGTCATAAATAGTTGGACATGACTGAGTGACTGACCTGACTCCCTTTAGCTCTAGCAAGAAGTCCAAAGATGCACCTGCATAGGTGCATCTTATCTGCTCCCTACTCATTATAAAAACAGCAAGCCAATTTCCTTTCCCTGCCTTCTTAAATAATTTTCAGAACAACTTGCTAAGTCTGACTTCCTCTTCTCAGAAAGTTACCTTTATTGAGTAAAGGAAAAAAAAAAAAAACCCTTTTATACTCTCATGGCATGTATGGGCATCCATGGTTTGGACATCTTAACTGAATTTTAGGTGGGGACTACCTTGCTTCTATTGGAAGGAAATGGCAACCAACTCCAGTATTCCTTCCTGGAAATCCAATGGACAGAGGAACCTGGTGGGCTATAGTCCATGGGATCACAAGAGTCCAGCATGACTTAGCAACTAAACCTTGCTTCTATAGAGTGGTTACAACAAAAGGTTACTCTTGAGTCATGTGATCATTTTCTTCATGTGATGTAAAGTTCTTCTATGAAGTATACAGTTAGATAAACTGCATCTGAAATGCTCAAGCCATACTGAAATGGAGAAGAATTAATGGAATGCCTCAGGTCACATTTTTAGCAGCTGTAGGTAGGGAATTTAACAAAGTTATCATTGGAGCTTCTTTGTAAATCATAAGGAGAAAACATCATTTTTATTATTGTTCTTTATGTACCTTTGTTTTGTTTTTTGTTAATGCAATAAATATATTTGAGGGTGTTCTTACATATTATTTTCTCTCTTAACTTGTCTTCTTATGTATGTATACTGCCTTTTCATGCCATTTATATTTCACATTAGTGAAATTGTCACTTCAAATTAAATTTTTGTAAAGCTGTTTTCATTAATCAACCTATTCTTATAGTTTCTCTATCATCAGGGTTTTTTTTTTATTATGAGTTAAAATCTATTTTAATTACACTTCTTTTAATTCACCTTTAATGTGTTTCTCTTCTGCAATATATATCATATTTACTTATCATTTGAAATGTGTTGCTATAATAGCATTTATAAAAAACATGATGAAATTTCGTTCTCAGATTTTCAAGCTCTTTGTCTTAGCCTCTAGTAATCAATTTATAAGTTTTTTCATCCATAAACAAAACCTCAAAAATCCTGTTATGACCTGCTTGTTCATTTGTATATCTGGATTCCAGTCATATGAAGTCTTTATTTTCTTTGGAGACAAATTATGTTTCATGAAAATGGATTTTAATTCTTTAAAGATAAATAAAAGGTTAATAAAACTATATAGTCTTAATTTCAAAGGACATTACTATTGATTGCCATTATTTATGAAGTCATTAGACTTAGGTAGTCAGCTCTGATTTCAAGGAGAGAAATCTTAATAAAGGTAATTAGAGCTGAGTGCTTTTTTTTATCCTGTATTGTCACTTACCCTACTTTGTTGTAGTGTGGACATTTACAAATGAAAATAGTGTTTTTGTTCCTATAGTAATTGAACAAAAAGGATTTAAAACCGAATTCTCTGATTTTCTTGGATGAAAGTTCTCAGTTCAATAACTTTATAGCTGTTGGATTTTATACATTTCATGTGACCTTTAAATAAATAATATATACTAAGTTCCCATTTTACACTTAGTAAGTGGCAAAGTGAAGATTTCTAAAAGTCAAATATGAGAATGAAAAGCTGATATTTAAACAGATTGGATGTAATTTGATCATAATTTGTATTTCTCTTTGTACTAAGTACATTTTTCTTCAGGGACTCAGTTTACTCTGTGTGGTGCCTTGTTAGATTTCCTTTATTGAGCTCCTCACAGGTTGAATTCTATGATACACCTGGCTTGAAATTTTTTGAGGCGAGGCTAAGATTTATATGGACATTATTTATTTTCAACCTCAAAAACAGTAGAAATGGTAAAAAAATTCCTGTGCACTGTCGACCTTATTCACTTTCCCTGGCACTTTTCATTCTTAACTTAAGCTTCTTTACTGCTGAAGTGTCATTCTATTTTTTCCTGAAGTTCCTAAACAAATATAAGCTTAATTAGAGAATGCTTGAAAATCTGTTTCAACATCTCACTATTAACATTGCTTTGTTAGCCGTTCTTACTAAAAACATGCATGTTGAAATAATGTGTTGTGGTGAAGTTGAACAAAGTGCACAGAATGGAAAAGGGCAGAGGGTAACTAGAGCTTCTGTGAGCCAAGGACCTCTTCATGGGAAGGCCATTGGGAATAGAATATGCAAGGACTGGAGCTGGGCAGTGGGGTAAGGATGGGACAGGAAGTAGGGCATTATACCTCAAGTGTTTATATAATTGATTGATTGATTGGTTTCATTAAGATTTAACAGACACAGTGAAATGTATAGATTTCAAGTGCAAGTTCAAATGTATACAAGCTAAAACTAAAAACTGTCTCAAAATTTACATTTCCATCATGGGTAAATATATTTGTGATAAAAGGAAACTGCTATCTGGGCACAGAATAACCAGTATCTAACAGAGAAAAAACTCAAATTCTAGTTACTCCTTTTTTACTTTCATATTATAAATTTAAACATTTGCAGTAAAAGAATCACAAAACTTCTTGTTTCCTTGTAAATGAACCTATCATATTTAGCAAATTTTGCTAAACTTTAATACGTTTTGCTGCTTCTAACTTATTTGCATTTATTATAACCCAGGTGCACAGAGTACATTTTGTTCATACTTTCTACACTTTTTACATATCCTCAAGTACATTTCATTATTTTCTTTCATATTTTGGTACAACCAGACCTTTTTCTTTCAAACAAAATATTTTCTTTTTATCTCTTTTCCTAGATAAACTGCTCATTCTTCCATGATAGACATTAGGCTGTTTTTATGTCTCAGCTTTTGCAAATAATGTTGCAGTGAATGCGGGAGTGCAGACTCCTCTACGAGATAACTTATTTAACTACGTTCAGCTATGTACCCAGAAGTAAGATTGATGGAGTATGTGGTAGCTCTATTTCTAATTTTTTGAGAAACTGTTATAGTGTTTTCCATTATGGCTGTACCAACTTATATTTTCACCAACAATGGACAAGAGTTCCCTGTTCTCCACATCCTCACCAGCACTTTTTGTCTTGTCTTTTTTTGTGACAGCCATTCTAACAGGTGTAAAGGAGATATCTCATTGTAGTTTTCGTTTCCTTGATGATTCATAATGTTGAGCACCTTTTGATGTATCTGTTGGCCATTAGAAGATCTTTGGGAAAATGTCTACTCAGGTCATTTGACTATTTTTTGAGCTGTTTGATTTTTTGATATGGAATTTAATAACATTTTTTTATCAAAGTGGGACAAATAATTCTAAAACTTGTAACAAAAAAGACCCCAAATAACTAAAGCAACACTAAAGAAACAATGAAGCTGGAGGCATCACACTTTCTGACTTCAACTGTATTATAAAGCTAAAGTTATCAAAAAAAGTATGGTACTTGCATAAAAACAGACACATAAACCAATGGAACAGAACTGACGGCCCAGAAATACATCCATGCATATACGGTCAACTGATCTTTGGCTAATACTCTATGGAGAAAAGATAGTCTTCAATAAATGGTGCTGGGGAAACTGAATATTCACATGCAAAAGAATGAAACTGGATCCATATCTCACAGCATTCACAAAAATTACCTTGAAATTGGTTAACTTAAACACAAAACCAAAACGATAAAATGTCTAGAAGAAAGCAAAACTTAACAAGCTCTTTGACACTGGTCTTTGCAATGATTTTATGGAAATGACAACAAAAGCATAAGGCAACAAAAACAAAGTTAAAAAAGTAAGACTATATCAAACTAAAAATCTTTTGCATAGGAAAATAATGATCATCAAAATAAAAAATCGACTTACAGAATGGGAGAAAATATTTGTAAACCACATATATGATGGGGGTTAGTATTCAAAATATATAAGGAACTCATATAATTCTTATTCCTATACAAAGTAGAATATCATGTATACTGTGATAGAATTAGAAAGAAAACAAAGTTGTTTTAAAATGAATATTAGTAACTCTTATTTAAAAAATTCTACTTATCAGAAACATACTAAATTAACTTTTTAAAATAAAATTATAAACTCTGTATTTATTAATCATATTTTAAAAGATTCTAAGTTACATTAAAAACTTCTGAATATCACATTTTTCTTTTAATATCTAACCACAATCAAGGATATTACCTTAATTCATTGAATTTTAGAATTTATTTTTTGGGGCTCCCAAATCACTGCAGATGGTGATTGCAGCCATGAAATTAAAAGCCGCTTACTCCTTAGAAGGAAAGTTATGACCAACCTAGATAGCATATTCAAAAGCAGAGACATTGCTTTGCCAACAAAGGTTCGTCTAGTCAAGGCTATGGTTTTTCTAGTGGTCATGTATAGATGTGAAATTTGGACTGTGAAGAAAGCTGAGCACTGAAGAATTGATGCTTTTGAACTGTGGTGTTAGAGAAGACTCTTGAGAGTCCCTTGGACTGCAAGGAGATCCAACCAGTCCATGCTAAAGGAGATCAGTCCTGGGTGTTCTTTGGAAGGACTGATGCTAAAGCTGAAACTCCAATACTTTGGCCACCTCATGCGAAGAGTTGACTCATTGGAAAAGACTCTGATCCTGGGAAGGATTAGGGGCAGGAGGAGAAGGGGATGACAGAGGATGAAATGGCTGGATGGCATCACAGACTCGAGATTCATGGGGTCGTACAGAGTCGTACACGACTGAAGTGACTTAGTAGTAGTATTACTGGTAGTAATGTGGTTAGAAGCTTGTGATTGAAGAAATTTATTGTTCTGGATTCGTGGGGGGCAATGGATGCTTTTCACTAGTAAATGACACTAAATGAGAAAAATTAAAAAAAAATTACTGACTAGCTTTTAATGGAGCTATTTTGTGGAGAAAAGAAGTTTCTTTAACACTTAACACATCAAATTTTAAAAAGGTAAACTTTAAAAAAATTATGAATTTTTTTCATTTTCAATTAATATAAATCCTATGTATCAATTAAAACCTGAGCTCCTGTAGATTGTAAGAGACTTTAAAATCTCATTTACTGAATGCTTGTTTTATGGAGCCTTTCAAATGAAGATCTTTGTTCATAACAAAAGTTCCTACTACTGTCATAGCAATTCCAAATTGCCCTTTGTGAAATTGTGCTGAGTAAAGAGATCTGCAGGGACTTCCCTGGTGGTCGAGTGGCTAAGACTCCACGCTCCCAGTGCAGAGGGCCGGGTTTCCATCCATGGTCAGGGAACTAGATCCCATGACATAACTAAGAGTTCGCATGCTTCAACTAAAGATCCTGAATGTTGCAGCTAAGACCTTGCACAGATAAGTAAATAAATAAATTATTTTTTTTAATAAAGAGATTTATCTTTGAGTTAAGATTGCAGCAAGAAATATGAAGAAAGCAGATTTTTAGTCTAGAGGGAACACTGACTTAAGAAATCTCATGAAAAGAGCAATAGTTAGTAAACATTACAGTTGTGAAACCATGTGTCTCCAGAACCTGGCCAAAAATTAACTGTCACCAAGACTAATGGCCCAGAGAAGTTCCTGGCCCTGACAGACGGAATTATACTATTCTCAGAAACATGAAGACAATACTGAAGAATGTCCTTATAAAGTTTTCAAAGTGTGACATGATATTTTGAAATCATCAGCTTCTTTCCATTTGAGAGGATGATTTTTCCAACCTCTATTTGTTTCTTGCCCTTTCAACTTCATCTAATAAACCAGGGGTCAGCAAACTATAGCCAGAAGGTTAAATCCAGACCAACATTTATTTGTGTAAATAAAGTTTTATTGGAACACAGCCTTGTGCACTCATTACCTATTGTTTGCAGTTTTCAGGCTACAATACAGATTTGAGTAGTTACAGCAAAGACTGTCTGATCCAGAGAACATAAATATTTACCACCTGGCCTTTTACAGAAAAACATTTGTTGAACCTTATTAGAGACATAAATCCTTATAGACAACAGACAGGTAGAGATAGTAGTTAGTGGTATATTAATGCTTTGAAAGATCCATGCAAAGGATATTGAGTATACCTTTGACCAATGACCAACAAATCTGGGGGATTCTTTTCCCAGGATGGAGAAGAAAACACAATACTGAGGACTCTATGAAATAACTGAAGCACAAATGAAGCATAAAACTTACATTCACAGGCAGGTGGCCTCAGTCAGGGAAGACTCCAGGTATCGCAGATGTCCACACTGTTACAGAGGTGAGCTCCTTGTCAAGGCCAATGAGGGATGTGGCCATGTCCTGCTGCAGCTCTGCTTGCTAAGACCATCAAAGTCACTCTGGTGACTGTAGTAGGTTTGTTACCTTGCCACAACAAAGGAAAATGCAAACCGTGAGGAACTATGAGGAGTCTCAAAATGAGGAATCAGGGAAGGTTATTTATCACATTTTGGATACTAGCATTACTCATGGATGGTATTCACAGGAGCTGAACTGATCCTGTAAAATGAGAAGGTGCTGGAAGACCAATGCCATACCTTTAAAATATATGAGCCTCTATAGGATTACTATTTGGTCAGTTGGTCTGTGTTACAACTTGAAACATACGGGTTTGAAAAAACTGGTGTTAAATGGGTTTGACCTTAAATAGATTATCTTGCATGCTATACTTCGGCACAGTTCATCTGTTTTTTGAGTCCTTTGACTGTTCTGGTGTATGGTTTCTATTTTAAGGATCAGTATAATAACATGAGTTGGAATAATAAATACCACATTTAGATGTGCAGGAAGAAGATGCATCTGAGGATGTGTACAGCTTCTATTTGTATTTTTCTTATATTGGCCTAGCTTAGGTTATATTTTTTACAAGATGCCCCCTCTTCTCTTGGACTATGGACAGCAGCAATTGATAGGGGTCAAGAGGAGAGTCATCATATGTTAAGTGCTCCTCCCAAGATCTTGCCCTCTTTTTCCTCTCAGATATAATTCAGCTCTATTTTATTACTTTCTGCTTTAAACTCCAGGGGGATTCTCAATGTTCCTTTTAGCCTGTCACCTTCAGATGCCCAAGTCTCCTTGGGCTTGTCTTATGTTTCTAATCTATAGATTTTGAGCTTACAGTATTTTTACATGTGAGAGTTTTTTTATACCCTACTTGTTTTATTTTTTCTATGGCACTTATCATCCTCTAACATAACACACATTTCACTCATTTTCTTAAATATCAGTGCTGCTTATTATGGCAGGCAGAATTCTAAAGATGCCCTCTTCCCAAGATTTCCATTTGGTGGTTATTCAATCAAACATTAATATAGGTACTGCTGTGAAGGGATTTTGCACATGTAGAAAAATCCCTAAACTGTTGACCTTAAGATAATAGAGATTATCCATCCATCCAGGTGAAACTGACTCTACCAGACAATCCCTTTTAAAGCAGTTTCCGCTGACTGGTAACAGAAAGGAAAGGCAGAGATATTTGAATTAAGAGAACTTGATGTGCCATTGCTGGTTGTGTTGAAGGAAATGGGTCACGTGCAAGGAGCAGTCACGAACAGTGATTCTTGGTTGACAGCCAATTAGCAAAGGAGGACCTCAGTTCTGCAACTGCGAAGAAATGAACTCTGCTAACAATGTGAATGATCTTGGAAGTAGATTCTTTCTCAGAGACTCAGATAATAGCCTATCCCTGCTGACATCTTGGTTTTATCATCCTTGTGAGAATATAAATAGAGGACCCAACCAACACAAGCCAAACTTCAGACCTACAGAACTGAGATAATAAATACATGCTGTTTCAAGCTGTAAGAATAAGCTTAAGAATAGAGAATAAGAATAGAGTTATTTCGCCTATTTTTTCACTGTTATATCTTTAGCACCTACTATTGTGCCTGATGAATAAGAAACATTTAAGAAATAATTCCAAATTAATAATCTAAACTAAAAACAATGAATAAAATGAGACTTTTTTAATCCTGTAGATTTACTCTGGATATTTTACTGTAAGTTCAGTTAAGTAAACTATTAAGAGTTAAGTATTTGAGAGTCCATCTAACAACCTTACATAATTTTAATCTTATTAAATTTATAAAAGTCATCAATGTTACACTTACAAGTATTTAATTCTTTTTTTTTAGGATGAATTGATTACCAGACACTGAATACTTAATTTAATGCATGTTTTAGTGCACTTTATGTGACACAAATTAATTTGCAATAGAGGCAGGAAGCCTATCTCTAAGGTAATTAGTCATGGTCAAGTCTTAATTATCTTCTTAAGTAGGAAAACAACAGATTTATAAAGATATCTACTATGGTATTCTTGAGGAGTACTCTCTCTTATTTGTTAATAACTCTTTCTACTAAAATAAAACATTCTATGATATAGATTTCAATGCAAGGACTCTGAAATAATCATACCTATTTTTGAGCACCTACAATTTTTCAGGCTCTGTGCATTCCTTCCAATCACACCACAAGGTGCTTTTATTTCTATTTTATACATGAGGAAAGTGAGCCTCTGAGGTATTAAGTAACTAATGCAGTGTAAGAAAAATTGAATCAGTAAGTCTAAGATTCCAGCACAATTGGACACGACTTAGTGACTGAACAACAACCTATTCTGCTACATTGTCAACCAGGGATTTTGTCTTTTTGTTTATTAAATGCATCCATAATTACCAAGATTATATATGAGTTTACATCCACGTCTGAGTATATGCACAGTATTTGTAACTGAGATTTATTATATATCAACAAGATATGATCATCATTTTCCTAGACAATAATTTTACCTTGGAAACTTGGTTAGAAAGACAGAGTTGTATGTCATGAAAGCAATAATCATATTTACAAAATAAGTGAAAAAGTGAGTTGACTTTAATCTACAAAAGGACTGAATAACCTTAAAGTGACCAACTATTAATTACTTGTTCTTCCCTGGTGGCTCAGAGAGTAAGGAGTCTGCCTGCAATGCGGGAGACCAGGGTTCTATCTCTGGATGGGGAAGGTCCCCTGGAGAAGGAAATGGCAACCCACTACAATATTCTTGCCAGGAAAATCCAATGGACAGAGGAGTCTGGCAGGCTTACAGTTCATGGCGTCACATGGGGTCGCAAAGAGTCAGACACCACTAAGTAACTTCACTCACTCATTAATTAATTGACATTTCTTGTTCTTTTTTACAGTACATGGTGATTGAGAGTATATTGTGTGCCTGGCATTGTACCCTAGGCTAAATTCAACATGAGATTTGTCCTTGGTATTTTGGGAGCTTTGAGAAAGGTATCTGAAGTGATAGATTGACAGCTGAGGCTGAGAGATGAGTGTTAGCCTGAAGAAGGGACGTTTAGAGGGGGAAAGAGAAGTGCAAGAATATTTCAGACTGAGAGAAAGTGAGAGAAAAGGATTTGGAGTGAAGAAGATCTTGCTTTTTTTCTGAGGAACTTAAAGAAGTGCACTGTTTTTGGATAATAGAGTCCATTGTAGGGAAACAGCACATGGAAAGAGAAATTGAAAAAGATGAGATTTGAGTGTACATTGCCTTCTAGGTCACATTAATAAAGCTGAAATTTATGTGGTGCCACTGAAGGGAATGCCATGAGTAGGTTTTATATTTGTTCACTCACTCATTCAACAATATTCATTAAAGGCTTGCTCTGTGCACTGCGCACCAGGCCCAGGCTTCTGGGTTAGGAACTACAGACAGCAGTGAATTCATCACTGTCAGGGTCCTTTCCCAAAAAGAGCTTATTATCTGGATTGATTACTTTGAAAGGGCAATATGTTGCAATATAAATAATACATTGTAACAAAGAAAGACCAGATAGAGGGAGGTGGAAGAGGAAGAACACAGGGATTATTTCCTGAGCTAAGGACACAGAATCTAGCAACAAGGAAGTCTTGGTGACAGAGATGGGGATATATTGGATGGCAAAGGCATTTAGACTCCAGCTTCTTTTGTAGAAGTGGGACTCGATGGAGAACAGGTACAATATATACTCATCACTGTATTTCCAGCCCTTGTTTCCTAATTTAATCTTGAGTCTGAATCATCATCTTTGCAGGGTCATTGATTCCAAGAAATCTTGATTTTAAAGTGTGCCCAACATCTACCTAACCTATTAACTGGGATTGAATGTGGTGGTTTCAGGTCCTTTATCACAATATTTAAAATTTGCAATTACTATTTTAAATTTGCTACTATTTTAAATTTGCAATTAATGAAAACCTTGACCCTTTGGACATTTTTCTTTTCAGTATTGTTGGGATAGAGTCACACTCAGTTAAATTATGCTTAGCATGGTGATGATGAGTAGTTAGTGAATCTCTCTTTCCCCCAAATATCTAATAATGTAGTTAAAAGTTTACAAGATGGTCACTTCTCAAATTGATGGCCTATTTCAGTAACTATTCTGTGCATTGATTTTTCTGTGCTGTGATATTGGTTCTTATATAGACAGGCTTGTGCTGTAGCATTTCATAGGTAAATGTTTCTTCTCCTTCACAGTATTCAAAACAAAAATGTTCAAATGTTTGCTTGATTTTTCTTTCCTACCCTTAACAGAAAGAGTAAGTAAATTCACTCATTTTCTGGCTTTATGTGCTTTTTAGTTTTTAAATTTATAGTAAATTTATAAAGTACATGCTTTTAAAACTATATTATTGGTTTATACAAAGATAAATATAGTCAACAATTTATCTAATTACTTTTTAAATATTAAAGGTAGGATGCAATTATAATTTGCAAAACAGTTCCTTCATCTACTACACTCTTGGAACAAAAATATGAACATTCATACTCTCTGTTTACAGATCCTCCTTTTCTTGCAAAAAAAAGGTACTTGGATATTTGAAAGTTTCAATTTATATTTAGATCTGACAGGAACACATTTCAGAATAAATTCTAAGTCCCCTGACAATTTTTAATGTCTAAGCTTAATTTTTTATTAGTTGTGTTATGATTTATCTGAGAAGTCACAGACTTTAGATTTAAATTTATGTTTAACTTCTCTTCCATTAAAGTTTGTTTTAGTAGACTGTATAATCTTTGCTCTGAAGTGTTATACATTCAAACTTCAGTAGCATCATATTATAAATCATGAAAAAGCTTGACAGCTTTGGAGAAAAAAAATATAGAATTATTTCTTCAAGTCATAATGCTTTAATGTTTTAAACATTAAGTAAAAATTAAAGTATATGACAGTGTTTAATATTTCTTAGACATCCTAGGGCCACTCCTATTTCTAATTTGATATATTTTCTTTATTAAAAATTTCAACTTTATTTGCTTAGTTCACTTTTTTCCATCTTCTTTTTCTTATTTCTAGCAATATACTTAACACCACAGTTGCACAAATGAAAAACAGAATAAAAATCCCCAGTCAAAACCTCTGAGGACCTCCCTCGTAGTTTTTATGAGGACTTCCTTGGTAGTCCAATGGTTAAGAACTTGAGCATTTCCAGTCCACAGGTGTGGGCTTGATCCCTGGTCAGGAAACTAAGATCCCATGTGCCTTGTGGGGTAGTCAAAAACAAATAAACAAAGTCAAAAATACTTCTGTTTTATGCATTTCCTTTGATTCAATATATCAGTGTTTACAGCCTGCAACAGTTAATGTAAGCTAACAGGTACCTTAAATGATCAAACATTTTAACTTACTAATAAACTATTTTAGTACTCGATAAAGATGAGCTTCTCTGTCCTAATTCTTAATCCTGCCTTTAACCCTTTAAAGGCAAAGCTTGTAAAATAAGACAAAACTTTACATTGGGATGTAACTTGATGGCTACATTATAAAAAACTATAGATAAGGAAGAAGCAAAGCCTTTCTTTCAGACAGTAGTTTCTAGAATAGTAAATTTCATCTATTTCTCTGTCATTAGTTCTACGATAAATCTCCCTTGTGGAAAGTTTCTATATAATTCAAGCAAGTTTTCATTATAATTTGCAAGAAGGTTATAATCCATATTTAAGGTTTCTGTCAAATTCAAATATTTTTCTATTGCTTGGAAGATGTTCAAATGTCATTTGTCTGCATTGAAATTGTATTTTTCCCACTTAAAATCATCTCGCTTTTAATAATCAAGAATGATAGATGAGTGAATATTCTCCAAAGAAATGAAAAACTATGGATTTAAAATTCTATGTTTTTGCTTATAAAATCTTAACGGTATCCTTTTGGCTTTACAGAAGCAGACTAAAAACTGACTGAAAAACAAGTTAAAATCTTAATTTCACCATTATGTATAAAAACTGATATGGAAAAATCAGGTATTCAAAGATTATTACTCTTTTCTATTGCAGACTCTTGAACATAGAGGGCGCTGTTACATTTATGAAGATCAACTTCAAGCAGCGTTTATTCCTTTTAATGGCAAGATCATCAGCTCAACTGTGTTCTATGACTGCTGTGTATTAATCATTTTATCTATCAGTAAATATCTTTTTCATAATGCTTTAATGGAGCCATTTTCATAGGTTTTAATCTGAGATAAGTGAAGATGTGAGTATGAACATATGGAAATATTTATGGAAAACATTAACTCATATGTTAAAGGTCTCATGAAGTTTTCTGACAGCACTGCTATTCATGTTTAACACATATAATAGTATTACGTGACGAAAGTCAGTTAACATGAGTCATTAGACATTAAATATCACAATTTATGGAAAGACCAATAACTTACTTTGACATTTTGGAAAGACACATGCTTTCTTCTGTCACATTTATGGCAGGTGATGCTGACCACCATCTTTAGTCTGAGTGATGCTAAATAATTCTGTCAATACATCAAGTATCCCCTGTTAATTCTTAGAGTGATCACTACAAGAAAAACAAGATTGTTTAAAATATTGTGATTTAAATTGCATTGGTCTTTAGATTTTTTTTTTCCCCCCCTAGCTGGCTTGAAAATAATCTGATAAGGGTATTATACCTCTGAATGTTTTCTAAAGTGAAAACAATCAGAAGAAAGGTACCAGGTTCTCAATTTGGAATATTATTAATTCCTCTCCTCCAAGATCTTAAGTGTTTTATTCATCCCTGAATGCTGACTTCATGTTTACCAGCTGCACTGCTGTTTTCTTACAGCAAAATACTTACTCAGACTGGCCCAGCTTCAGAGAATGAGTCTTAGCATACAGAAAATGTTATTGGAATGCTTAGGAGATGCGGTTATTAATTATCATCTGGCTTTACAACCATTAGATGCCAGGAAAAAAAAAAAAAAACTTTGTAAACAGCACATGCGCCAAGAGCATTAAAATGTGTTTGTCTCTTTAGACACTCTAATCCTATTGTCTAGAATTTCTCATCAAGATAATATTCTGAAAGAGGAATGATACTTCCATGCAAAAAAAGATGATTTTCGCAATGCTGGAATCATCACAAATAATTACTACTGGTATTCTACTCAGTGTGGTATAGAAATATTAAAATAATCATTTTCAAAATGATATTGACTTTTTAAAATGAGTTTTGAAATAGAATTATCTGATAAGAATTATTGATATGCATATTATAGATGCGCTTCTCAGATGTCACTAGTGGTAAAGAACCTTCCTGCCAATGTAGGAGATGTAACAGACATGGGTTCAATCCCTGGGTTGGGAAGATCACTGGAGGAGGGCATGGTAACCCAATCCAGTATTCTTGCCTGGAGAACCCTATGGACAGAGAAGCCTGGCAGGCTACTGTCTATAGGGTGGCAAAGAGTTGGACACAACTAAAGTGACTTAGTATGCACACATGTATTATAGATGATATAATATATGGTAATAAAGTATACAATAATGTAAAATAAATTATGATAAAGTACAGATTCTGAAGCCTAATTGCTCAGGTTCAGATTCTAACCCAATCACTCAGCAGCTATGTCAGTTTGAAAAAGGAATAACTTCTCTGTCTCAGTTTCCTCATCTGGAAAATGAGCATGAAGTAAGATTTCAACAATGCGGTCCTAATGAGAATGTTTAATATTGTGTTTAGACCATACTGAAAGTGAAAGTGAAGTGTTAGTCACTCAGTCGTGCTTGACTCTTTGTGAACCATGGAATGCAGCCACCAGGCTCCTCTGTCCATGGGATTTTCCAGGCAAGGATACTGGAATGGGTAACCATTTCCTTCTATAGGGGATTTTCCTGACCCAGGAATTGAACCTGGGTCTCCTACACTGCAGGCAGATTTTTTATTGACTGAGCTACCAGGAAGCCCACCATATTAAGGGCTTGCTATTGCTATTTTCATGATTTCTAATATTAAAGTGATATTTTATAACAATATGTTTACATTTATCACTATCTAAATCATAACCTTTATCCATATGTTCTGCAAAGGAAAGATGCTATCAAAAGTAAACTTTAAAAGATGAATTGGTGTGTGCATGGTGACATTTGAAAGGGAGGAAAATTAAGGTTTGGTGACTGCTTAAAAATATACAAGCAGTACTGGAATGAGGTCATATTAGAATATTCAGTCACATCTTACTTATGTCTGGAAACTACACGGACATCAAAGCATCCATCTATTATCACTTGGTCTTTTTGCTCCCTGTCTGCATATCATATCTCACTGTTCTATAATGAGGTTTTTTTTTTTTTTTAGTGTTTTATGTTATCTCTTGATGGGAAGAGATATCAATCCACATTTTAGAGATTTTGTGACTACAAAGTTAGCTGCTTACCTGTCACTGCTTTTCATTATAGTTATAATCGTAAGTTATGAAATGTCAAGTCACTCTGCTTATCTTTTACAACTTGCCTCCTCACCTGATGCTACTCAGCTCGCTGGGTCCCAGCACTCTCCGTGAAGTGGAGCACATTAAGTTTCTCCCATCACAGGACTTTACCCTTTTGTTCCCACACTGCCTAGCTTGCCAGAGGGCCAGTCTTCATTTTCATTCAGGTCTGCTTAAATGCAACACATTAGCGAGGGCTCCAGCAACCACATGCATTAAAATAGCCCCACCCTCATCACTCTATGAGCTTTCTTGGTGGCTCAGATGGTAAAGAAATCACCTGCAATGTGGGAGACCTGGGTTGGATCCCTGATTTGGGAAGATCTCCAGGAAGAGGAAACAGCAACCCACTCCACTACTCTTGTCCAGAGAATCTCATGGACAGAGGAGCCTGGCAGGCTACAGTTCATAGGGTTGCACAGAGTCGGAGACAACTGAGGTGACTTAGCACGTACACAGGGTAGCATGCACACATCACTCTATACTGTACAATTTGTTAATTTTTCAACACAGCTTTTAACATAAACATATATCTATTTAATTATGAGTTTTTTGTCTTCCCCTACTAAGACATAATTTTACTGAAGCATAAGCTTTTATTTGTGAAGTGAAGCTCTTATATCACTTGCCTCTAGAAATAAGACTGGTCAGTTAATACATATTAAATGGCTCAATGGACATGACTGACAAATTTTATTTCAAATCAGAAGAAATTTATTTTCAAACAATCTTGAAACTTGGTAATTGTAACTAGGTAAACTGTGACATGTAATTTCAACCCAACATATTTACTTTATTTATTTATTTTTTTTAATTTTATTTTAATTTTTAAACTTTACACAATTGTATTAGTTTCGCCAAACATCAAAATGAATGCATCACAGGCACACATATTTACTTTAAAAAGTTGTAGTATTATTCATGGTATTTTCAAATATTTACAGACTATTCCTATGGGAGAATTAAGCTGGACATCATCAATGAATTATGGAGCAACTGAGGCAAGGCTATGTAAGCACCAAAGCAAAACTATTTGTAAAAAATTGCTCTAAAATAATGAAGAATAGGAACTTCCCTGGCCATCCAGTGGTTAAGATTTTGCCTTCCAATGTAGGAAGTGTGGGTCCAATTTCTGGATGGGGAACTAAGATCCCACATGCCTTGTGGCCAAAAAGTTAAATAATAAAACAGAAGCAATACTGTAACAAATTGAATAAAGACTTTAAAAAGTGGTCATATCAAAAAACATTTTTACCTTGCTTATAGTTTCCTTTGTTGTGCAGAAGCTTTTAAGTTTAATTAGGTCCCATTTGTTTATTTTTGCTTTTATTTCCAATATTCTGGGAGGTGGGTCATAGAGGATCCTGCTGTGATGTATGTCAGAGAGTGTTTTGCCTATGTTATCCTCTAGGAGTTTTATAGTTTCTGGTTTTACGTTTAGATCTTTAATCCATTTTGAGTATATTTTTGTGTATGGTGTTAGAAAGTGTTCTAGGTCCATCCTTTTACAAGTGGTTGACCAGTTTTCCCAGCACCACTTGTTAAAGAGATTGTCTTTAATCCATTGTATATTCTTGCCTCCTTTGTCAAAGATAAGGTGTCCATAGGTGCATGGATTTATCTCTGGGCTTTCTATTTTGTTCCATTGATCTATATTTCTGTCTTTGTGCCAGTACCATACTGTCTTGATGACTGTGGCTTTGTGGTAGAGTCTGAAGTCATGCAGGTTGATTCCTCCAGTTCCATTCTTCTTTCTCAAGATAGCTTTGGCTATTCGAGGTTTTTTGTATTTCCATACAAATTGTGAAATTATTTGTTCTAGCTCTGTGAAGAATACCATTGGTAGCTTGATAGGGATCGCATGAATCTATATTGCTTTGGGTTGTATACTCATTTTCACTAAAGATGAAAAGACAGCTTCAGAATGCTGCTGCTGCTGCTGCTAAGTCGCTTCAGTCGTGTCTGACTCTGTGCGACCCCATAGATGGCAGCCCACCAGGCTACCCCGTCCCTGGGATTCTCCAGGCAAGAACACTTGAGTGGGTTGCCATTTCCTTCTCCAATGCATGAAAGTGAAAAGTGAAAGTGAAGTCGCTCAGTCGTCTCAGACTCTTAGCAACCCCATGAACTGCAGCCCACCAGGCTCCTCCACCCCACTCCAGTACTCTTGCCTTCAGAATGGGAGAAAATAATAGCAAATGAAGCAACTGACAACTAATCTCAAAAATATACAAGCAACTCCTACAGCTCAATTCCAGAAAAATAAATGACCCAATCAAAAAATGGGCCAAAGAACTAAATAGACATTTCTCCAAAGAAGACATACAGATGGCTAACAAACACATGAAAAGATGCTCAACATCACTCATTATCAGAGAAATGCAAATGCAAATGCAAATGGTACCTCACTATGAGGTACCGTTTCATGCCAGTCAGAATGGCTGCGATCCAGTCTACAAGCAATAAATGCTGGAGAGGGTGTGGAGAAAATGGAACCCTCTTACACTGTTGGTGGAACGCAAACTAGTACAGCCACTATGGAGAACAGTGTGGAGATTCCTTAAAAAACTGGAAATAGAACTGCCTTATGATCCAGCAATCCCACTGCTGGGCATACACACTGAGAAAACCAGAATTGAAAGAGACACGTGTACCCCAATATTCATCGCAGCACTGTTTATAATAGCCAGGACATGGAAGCAAGCTAGATGTCCATCAGCAGATGAATGGATAAGAAAGCTGTGGTACATATACACAGTGGAGTATTACTCAGTCATTAAAAAGAATACATTTGAATCAGTTCTAATGAGGTGGATGAAACTGGAGCCTATTATGCAGAGTGAAGTAAGCCAGAAAGAAAAACACCAATACAGTATACTAATGCATATATATGGAATTTAGAAAGATGGTAACAATAACCCTGTGTACGAGACAGCAAAAGAGACACTGATGTATAGAACAGTCTTATGGACTCTGTGGGAGAGGGAGAGGATGGGATGATTTGGGAGAATGACATTGAAACATGTATAATATCATATATGAAACAAGTTGCCAGTCCAGGTTCTATGCACGATACTGGATGCTTGGGGCTGGTGCACTGGGAAGACCCAGAGGGATGGTACGGGGAGGGAGGAGGGAGGAGTGTTCAGGATGGGGAACACATGTATACCTGTGGCAGATTCATGTTGATATATGGCAAAACCAATAAAATATTGTAAAGTTAAAAAATAAAATAAAATATAAAAAAAGTAATAAATTAAAAAAAGTTTTAAAAAATGAAGAATAATTTTTTCCCATTTTAAAGGGGATGAGTAGATTTAGAAATAAAGGGAAAATGACATCTTACCCAATAAATCTTAATTTAAATACTATTCTAATTATCTGATGATCAGATATTCCCTGAATTAAAAGATAATTATAATTTGGTTTATGGAACTACAATAAGATCTCTTATTCTGTCATCTAGCTTAATTGTGTGATCTGAGCAAACAAATTGAATAAAGGTTAATGCCCAAAGGTGGTTTAGTGGCTAAGTCGTGTCCAACTCTTATGACCCCATAGACTGTAGCCGGCCAGGGTCCTCTGTCTATGGAATTTCCCACACAAGAATACTGGAGTGGGTGCCATTTCCTTCTCTAGGGGATGTTCTCAATCCAAGGTTCGAATCTGGGTCTTGTGGGTGGCAGGCAGATTCTTTACTGACTGAGCCACCAGGGATGCTCGATGGCTAAAGGACTATTCTTAAATATTCATATCTTATGGTCTTTCTTCAGAATAGAACATGTAATATTTCTCTCTGAGGAAATATGTACTACACAGTAAAGCCTTTAAGACCAATCTTTTAGACTAAAGAGCCCTCTTGACTTTCTGCTTGAAATAACTATCATAATCAGAGAATCTCAAGTATAGAAAAACAATTACAAACATTCTTCCATTGATTCACCACATTTTTAGATGAAAATAGGGCTTTTGTTTCTAAGTGTGCTGTTTTTGCTCCATTTCCTATATAGAATTCCTGTTTAAATCACTAAAGCACACTTCAGTGCTTGTTATTTTAAATAACTGAACAACTTTTAATGATGACTGATCAAAAAGATAATTTCAAGACAGTAAATAATCAGAACTGCATTCAGAGGCCATGTAAGAAGTGCCACATGCAGTGACTTCTGAAAAGATAGGATCCTGAGGCTTGAAGAGGTTGACTTAAAACCATAATACTCACATTGAAATTTTGGCTTGACCACTCTCTAACTGTGTAATCTTTGGCAGGTTTCTTACCTCCTCTTGTCTGAATCTCCTTATAAATAAGATAGGCATTAATAATAATATCCAGACAAGTTGTTTTAAGAATTAACTCAGTAGAAAATCTGGCTTGTTATAGGCCTTTACAAAGTTTGTTGGTTTTAATATAGCTGTTATTATCTTTATGGGATTTTCCAGTTTATTTTGGAAGTATGAGGTTGTTTTGACCATTCATGTTATCCAGTTAATTTGAAACATTGCTACTAGTGGTATCAAATTCATGAAAATAAATATCTACATGAACATCATGGAGTCAATTTTTAAAGACTATGAATGTGAGTCATGAATTATGCATATTCTGCTGATGGCCTGGATTCGATCCCTGGGTTGGGAAGATCCCCTGGAGAAGGAAATGGCAACCCACTGCAGTACTCTTGCCTGGAAAATTCCACGAATAGAGGAGCCTGGTAGGCTACAGTCGGACATGACTGAGCGACTTCACTTTCTTTTCTTTTCTTACTGATGACTTGATGTGACATCCTTGCCTTCTTTAACTACTCTGTGTTTCCATAGTAATAATAACATGACCATTGAACTAACCATACTTCATCCCCCCCCCCCAAAAAAAAAGTTCTAGGAAGGGAGAGATAGAGGACATTAAAAAAAAAATGCTTATGACATAGTCATTGTCCCCTAAAGGAGAGAAGATTCAGAATATAATTTATTTTTCCTAAGTCAGGTGTAGTTAATTCAGTTAATATTACAAATGTTATTTATTTTATTATATGTATTCTCACTTAACTAATTAATTTTCAGGTGTCTTACCAAAACTGAACTCCTTCATGAAACTTGGTGAGCAACCTCCTTGGGGAAAACCACACATTTAGAAGTGTTTTTGGAGGAGATACATTATGCTGTCATCAGAAATTTGATCGATGCCTTGATATTCATGTTTTGGTAAATGGCCTGCTGCTGAACTAATTAGAAAAGGATTGACATGAGTAAAATTTGCATTATTTATTTTGATTCTTCATAATACTTCACATTCTTAACTCCTTCCTATCTCTCTTTCTCTCCCTATTTAACACACACACACACACACACACTCTCTCTCTCTCTCTCTCTCGTCTGATCCAAAGTATTCTCAACGGAGAATCTAACTAGTCTATTCATTGAGAAATGAACCATTAAGAATATAAGGTCAGAAAAATTCAGCACTCTAGAACTGTATTTAAACATGGGGCATATTCAATTCTTATATGGTGTTTGTTAAGAATTAACTACTTGATGATATAACCCATGTAGTATTTTTAAGACTTTTCCTTTTTTATTTTACATCCAATGGTGGTTTTCCAGGTTTGTTTTATATTGTTGGTCATTTTCCTGTGACTATCAGAATAATAGTTAAAATTACAATATGCCATTGCTGTTGGGACTCTGCTATGTGGCTATTTCAACATCTTTAGTTCTGTGAGAAAAACCTGCTATGCCCAATAAGTAACCTGCCACAGTTATTTTTAAGATGAATCTTTCCTGGAGCATTTCCTTTTGCTTTACTTACTATAATCCCATTGGTCAGTGTGTGCCCTCACTCTTTGCTCCTGATAACCTAAGTCCTAAGAAGTTTTGTGTTCTGGCTTTCAACAGGTTGGTGACATAACTCAATTCTATCAGAACTTAACAGCTGAACTTTTTCAGAGTTTTCTTACAGAGTTCTTCTAACATTTAATAATAAAAAATAAAAGCAAAAAAAAAAAATGGAACACAAGACTGTAAAAAGCTGAAGTTAACTATTATACAAATAGTTATTCAGTGAAAATACAGTTATCCAATGTTATATTGTTAAGTCTTTAAATGTTAGAATGACATAGGCATTGATGTCTGACTCTGTAGAGACTGTTCAAATATGAGCAGATAACATAGTTTAGTATTAGACCTGAGAGAAGTGCCTCACTTATTAAAAAACTCATTAAAAATAATTACTTTTGTTTCAGTCAAGATACTTAAATACAAGAAATGAAAAACTAGTGTGACTGAAGTAAGAAAAAATAACTATATTAAAAGATCACTGGTGGGAAAAACAGTCACTGAAAAGTCTACGGGATGAGACTCAGAAGACATAAGGACAAAATCACATCTAATGTTGAAGCACAGCAAAGTTGCTCTGTCGCAGACTAGATACACCTACTTGTGCCTTGACCCTGACCCTTCTTTGTGTTCCTTGGAGACTACCATTACTGATGCAGGCATTGCTGCCCTTGGAAACTAACTGATGTTGCCACTGTTGAAACTGCTGCCTGAAATGACTTTCCATAGACACATCTTTCTTGTGCCATGGGCTTCAGATCCTAAGGCCTGGATTGCTGTATGTGTGCAGCAGAGTCTAAGGCATACGCCTGTGTCCTAACAGCAAATGGCCAGGAAAGTAAGTACTTGGCAGGTTTAACTTTTTGGAGTTATTTCCCCAAGAGGGGTAAAAAGGATCTGACGGTCAATGTAAAAGATATCAGTTCCACCAACCATTTACATCTCCTTCTGTAGAATCCTCCTCTTGAATTTGGTTGACTCTGTAATCTGTTCTTTTCTTTTTAATATTTATTTCTTTTTGGCCATGCTGGGTCTTCATTGCTTCTCTTGTTGAGGAGCATGGGCTCTAGGGCACATGGGCTTCAGTAGTTGTGGCACATGGACTCAGTTGCCCCACGGCATGTGGAGTCTTCCCAGGCCAGATATCAAACCCATGTCCCCTGCTTTGGCAGGCAGATTCTCAACCTCTGGACCACCAGGGAAGTCTCTGTAACCTTATCTTGATTAACAAGATGTGATGGAAATAGGTTAAAAAAAATCCCTATGGCTTCCACTTGAGTTTTCTGGAGCATTTATTGTTGAGCTGCTGGTCACTTGGAAACCTCACTACCATACAATGGTAAGTCCAAGAGACCATGTGTAGAAATCCTAACTGATAGCCTAGTATTAATAGAACTTCCAACTAACAGCCAGTTTCAACTCTCAGCCATGTGAACGAGCCCTCTTAAGTATCCAACCCAGTCAAACTCTAATACCACTGAAGTCCCAGCTGACACGTGACTGCAGCACTGAGAAATCACACTCAGCTAAGCCTAGGAATCCTACAAAATCCACAGCCATGAGAGGTCATGTACTCTGTTGTTTAACCACTGTATTTTACAATTGTTATGCAGTAACAGAGGTCATTGAAAGAAGAGAATTTCACAAATGCAGGAAAAGTTTGTAGATTTGGGACAGGAGAGGTGGAGGGAGAGAGGGAGAGGCGGAGGAAGAGAGAGTGAGAGGAAGGAGGGAAATGGGGGAGAAATGGAAGAAGAGGACAAGGAAGAGAAATAAACTACAGATTTACAAATTTTGCTTCTTTTTTCATTCATCCCATTGAACAGGACATGATAATAGCTTCTTAAAGCACTAATGTTTCTAAAGCGATAAGGTTTATACTAGATGCTCTCTTTTGGTTTCTTGACTAAATCATAGTAATGTTTTTCATGTTGAGTTGAGTGTGTGTTCAGTCATGTCTGACTCTGCAAGCCCATGGATTGTAGCCTGCCAGGCTCCTCTGTCTATGGGATTTTCCAGGGAAGAATACTGGAGTGGGTTGTCATTGTAAATCATTGCGATTTTTTGAAGTATGCAACTGTTTTAAAAGATAAAAGACTAAAGTTTTGAGGAGAATAGATAATTATCATAGGATTACATAGTTAATTGTTGCCAGAAGGGAATTCTGAACTCAAGTCTTTATGAATCCCAAAGCAAAGTTTAACTTAGTAGATTGCCAAGTTTGCCTATTTTTTGTTCTTTTATTTGGTAACATGAAACTGATTTGGTAAAGTTTGCTTAGTTATTTCAAAGAAAAAACGTAGCAGTTCAGAACTGGTTGTTTAGAATTGCCCATGTGATTTTGGGAAGATGACAACAACAGTACTTGGTGATGTATATTGCAAATTATATGTCTAGTTTCATGGAAAAGCTCCCTGAAGTTCTTTACTTGAAATTATCATACTTTTTGGAAATACACTTGACTAATTACTGCTTCTATCAATATATGCCTTCAGAACCATTCTGTAGACACACAAAGACCCACTTATCCGTAGGCTGTGCCCACCAATTTAAGGACTTAGATATAAGCATAACAGTGACTGGTGGGGTAATGGCAGATACATTGCTTATGCTTGGTACTTATTTATAAAAATTAAGTAGTGTATTGGGAGAGTTATTGGGCCTTTTTAGCTGGCTTGTCAAACTGAATGATTATGGGGTCACACAGTAAGATACTTACTAAAATAAATTAGTCTATTTGTAATGAATCTTTGTTTAGGCCTTCCTGCTAGCCAGTTGTTGCAATAGGACAGTTATAACAATGGATATCTGCAAGTACATTATTCCCTAATAGCTTGCTAAATTAGACTCAAAACAGGCCTACACCAGCATGTGTCAAAGTTTAACGGCAATTTAATAAACACTGACATATTTTCTGATCTACCTTCTCAAATTACTTAAACAGTTTGTTAAAAATTGTGACAGTCAGAAATGGTGCTAAGAATGAGGATTCAAAGGGTATTAATATTTAAAAAATTCATATAGATAGTTAATAAGAAATCTTACAATCAAAAGGGAATATGAAAGTATGTATCTTTGAGCTTGCCTAACATTTATTATTTATGAAATATGTATTGTTAAAGTTAAAAAATTGGATAAACTTTCTAGAAATAAAAAATACATCTTCAGTGTTAATTTATACTGAATATATTGTGAACACACATTAAAATAAAGTGATTAATGAAGCTTAATATGACAGACTCATTATTGTAGAGGATAACTTGGCTATTGGCACATTGAATATGCAATTTCTCCAAATTTACAAATAACTTCTTCATATCTTACCTCCTTATCTAGTTACTGCTCTACATTTTTTTTTTTTTTTTGTATCAGCACCACCTTCTGTTGGAAAATCACTGTCTCTTTTGATCTCTTACTGTCTATTTTTCCTCAGTAGTCTAATTGTATTTTCTCTGAGCTTTCCTGGTAGCTCAGTTGGTAAAGAATCCACCTGCAATGCAGGAGACTCCGGTTCAATACCTGGGATGGGAAGATCCCCTGGAAAAGGGATAGGCTGCTCACTCCAGTTTTCATGGGCTTCCTTCGTGGCTCAGAGGGGAAAGAATCTGCTTGTGACGCAGGAGATCTGGGATCAATTCCTGGGTTGGGAAGATCCCCTGGAGGAGGGCATGGCAACCCACTCCAGTATTCTTGCCTGGAGAATCCCCATGGAGAGAGGAGTCTGGCTAAAGTCCATATGGTTGCAAAGAGTGGACAAGACTGAGTGACTGAGCACACTGCACCTTCCAGGCTCCCAGTCCTTTAAAACTCTCAGTAACCTAGGAAAAGACACTAAAACACAAGTCTGCTGACTCCTTCCCAAAGTGGGCTGAACTCATACACCTCTACCTCTTAAACTCAGAAAGGCTGACCACAGGTGTACCTGGCCTCCTCCACACACATTATTTGAGAACCCATTCATCTCAGAGGCAAATGAGCACACAAAACACAATGACAAGGTATTTGCAGGGCACCTCTATTTCAAAGGAAAAGAGAAAAGGAGATTCTTTTACCATGTGCTCAGTCGCTCAGTCTTGTCTGACTCTTTGTGACCCTATGGACTATAGCCCACCTGACTCCACTGTCCATGGGGACTCTCCAGGCAAGAATACTGGCATGGGTTGCCATGCTTTCCTTCAGGGGATCTTCCCAACTCAGGGATCAAACCTAGGTCTCCTGCATTGCAGGTGGATTCTTTACTGTCTGAGCCACCAGGGAAGCCCAATCCTTGTATCAGCCCCCACTAATTTCCTACCCTTAGCAACCATGAGCTTTTTTTTTTTTTTTTAGATTCCAGATAAAAGTGATACCATGCAGTATTTGTTCTCTGTTGGGCTTATTTTACTAGCATAATACCATCAAGTTTCATCCATGATGTGGCAAGTGATAAGATTTCTTTCTTTTTTAAAGGCTGAATGGTATTACATTAAATGTACCCACTATATATTATCTTTATAATGGATAGAAATATATTAATTATATATTTATAATGGATATCATACACACCCATTATATATAATCTTATATTAATATGCATTCATTATACATACATATGCATATGTGTGTATATATATCAGTTCAGTTCAGTCCAGTAGCTCAGTCGTGTCCAACTCTTTGAGACCCCATGCATTGCACCATGCCAGGCTTCCCTCTCCATCACCAACTCCTGGCACCTACTCAAACTCATGTCCATCACATCAGTGATGCCATCCAACCATCTCACATACTCTGTTGTCCCCTTCTCCTCCCACCTTCAATCTTTTGCAGAATCAGGATCTTTTCCAATGAGTCAGTTCTTCACATCAGGTGGCTAAAGTATTGGAGTCTCAGCTTTAACATCAGTCCTTCCAATGAATATTCAGGACTGATTTCCTTTATGATTGACTGGTTTGGGTTTGATCTACATGCAGTCCAAGGGACTCTTAAGAGTCTTCTCCAACACCACAGCTCAAAAGCATCAATTTTTGGCACTCAGCTTTCTTCACAGTCCAACTCTAAAATCCACACATGACTACTGGAAAAACCATAGCTTTGACTAGATGGACCCTTGTTGGTAAAGTAATGTCTCTGCTTTTTAATATGTTGTCTAGGTTGGTCATAGGTTTTCTTCCAAGGAGCAAGCGTCTTTTAATTTCATGGCTGCAGTCACCATCTGCAGTGATTTGTAGCCCCCCCCCCCCACCACAAAATAAAGTTTCTCATTGTTTCCATTGTTTACCCATCTATTTGCCATTCAGTGATGGGCCTAGATGCCATGATCTTAGTTTTCTGAATGTTGAGCTTTAAGCCAACTTTTTCACTGTCCTCTTTCACTTTCATCAAGAAGCTGTTTAGTTCTTCTTCTTCACTTTCTGCCATAAGGGTGGTGTCATCTGCATATCTGAGGTTTTGTAAATACCCAGAAGTAGGGGTTCTGAGTCATATGGTGGCTCTACTTTTAATTTCTTGAGGAAACTCCATATTGTTTTCCAAAGTGTTATACCAATTTACACTCCCACCAACAGTGCAAATGGGTTCTCTTTTTTCCACATTCCTTTCACATTTGTTATCTCTTTCCTTTTTAATAATGTGCATACTAACAGGTGTGCCAACAAAAGGCCTTCTAGTCAAAGCTATGTTTTTCCAGTAGTCATGTATGGATGTGAGAGTTGGACTATAAAGAAAGCTGAGCTCCAAAGAATTAATGCTTTTGAGCTGTGGTTTTGGAGATTACACTTGAGAGTCCCTTGACTGCAAGAAGATCCAACCAGTCCATCCTGAAGGAAATCAGTCCTAAATATTCATTGGAACAACTGATGCTGAATGTGAAACTCCAATACTTTGGCCACCTGATGCGAAGAACTGACTCATTGGAAAAGACCCTGATTCTGGGAAAGACTGAAGGTAGGAGAAGAAGGGGATGACAGAGGATGAGATAGTTGGAAGGCATCACCAACTCAGTGGACATGAGTTTCAGTAGGCTCCAGGGGTTGGTGACAGACAGGAAAGCCTTACATGGGTCACAAAGAGTCGGACGTGACTGAGCAACTGAACTGAACTGAACAAGTGTGAGGTGATATCTCATTGTGGTTTTGACTTTCATTTTCCTGGTGCTTAGTGATATTGAACACCATTCATGTATTTGTTGTCCATTTGTATGTTGTCTTTGTTTTTTTCTTTATTGACGGTCTGGCACAATGCTAAATACTATGGAGGAAAAGGTGCAAAAAACTGACACAGACATTGTCCTCAAAAAGCTTACAGACTAAGGGTCCAGATGATAAAACAGGCAGATACAGCAGAGGCTCCACAGCACTGCAGTTAAGAACAAGGAGGTCTCTGGAGCCAGACTGCCCATCTTTGAATCTGGTTCTACCTCTTATCAGTGATTTTGTGTAAGTGACTCATCTTTGTGCACAGTTTTCTTTTCTGTAAAGTGGGAATTATAACAGTAGTCCCTGTCTCACAGGTTGTTTTGAGGATTTAAGTAAAGCACTTAAAACAGTAACTGGCACATAGTCAAAGTAAGCTCCATATAAATATTTGATAAAGACAGTGATAAATACTAAAGATCAGGTATGCAAGAGAATAAGAGGTACCTGACCCTTCTTGCCACCAGTGCACTTAGCATGGCCGAGAGGAGCTACCCCACGTCCGAGGCCAGGGGCGGTGGCCGGGAGGAGCAACCCCACCTCCAAGGAACTGTGGCTGCGAGGGTGCAGTAGGGCCTATAGGAGCTATTCCACGTTCAAGGTCAGAAGGGGTGACAGTGGGGAGGTACCCCTCCTCCAGAGTAAGGAGCAGCAGCTACACTTTGCTGGAGCAGCTGTGAAGAGATACCCCACGTCCAAGGTAAGAGAAACCCAAGTAAGATGGTAGGTGTTGCAAGAGGGCATCAGAGGGCAGACACACTGAAACCATACTCACAATAAACTAGTCAATTTAATCACACTAGGACCACAGCCTTGTCTAACTCAATGAAACTAAGCCATGCCTGTGGGGCAACCCAAGACGGGTGGGTCATGGTGGAGAGGTCTGACAGAATGTGGTCCACTGGAAAAGGGAATGGCAAACCACTTCAGTATTCTTGCCTTGAGAACCCCATGAACAGTATGAAAAGGAAAAATGACAGGATACTGAAAGAGGAACTCCCTAGGTCAGTAGGTGCCCAATATGCTACTAGAGATCAGTGTAGAAATAACTCCAGAAAGAATGAAGGGATAGAGCCAAAGCAAAAACAGTACCCAGCTGTGGATGTGACTGGTGATAGAAGCAAGGTTCGATGCTGTAAGAGCAATATTGCATAGGAACCTGGAATATCAGGTCCATGAATCAAGGCAAATTGGAAGTGGTCAAACAGGAGATGGCAAGAGTGAACGTCGACATTCTAGGAATCAGCAAACTAAAATGGACTGGAATGGGTGAATTTAACTCAGATGACCATTACATCTACTACTGTGGGCAGGAATCCCTCAGAAGAAATGGAGTAGCCATCATGGTCAACAAAAATGTTCGAAATGCAATACTTGGATGCAATCTCAAAAACGACAGGATGATCTCTGTTCGTTTCCAAGGCAAACCATTCAATATCACAGTAATCCAAGTCTATGCCCCAACCAGTAACACTGAAGAAGCTGAAGTTGAATGGTTCTTTGAAGACCTACAAGACCTTTTAGAACTGACACCCAAAAAGATGTCCTTTTCATTATAGGGGACTGGAATGCAAAAGTAGGAAGTCAAGAAACACCTGGAATAACAGGCAAATTTGGCCTTGGAATACGGAATGAAGCAGGGCAAAGACTAATAGAGTTTTGCCAAGAAAATTCACTGGTCATAGCAAATACCCTCTTCCAACAACACAAGAGAAGATTCTACACATGGACATCACCAGCTGGTCAATACCAAAATCAGATTGATTATGTTCTTTGCAGCCAAAGATGGAGAAGCTCTATACAGTCAGCAAAAACAAGACCAGGAGCTGACTGTGGCTCAGATCATGAACTCCTTATTACCAAATTCAGACTGAAATTGAAGAAAGTAGGGAAAACCAATAGACCATTTAGAAATGACCTAAAACAAATCCCTTATGATTATACAGTGGAAGTGAGGGACTAGATCTGATAGATAGAGTGCCTGATGAACTATGGACGGAGGTTCGTGACACTGTATAGGAGACAAGGATCAAGACCATCCCCATGGAAAAGAAATGCAAAAAAGTAGAAAGTCTGGGGAGGCCTTACAAATAGCTGTGAAAAGAAGAGAAGTGAAAAGCAAAGGAGAAAAGGAAAGATATAAGCATCTGAATGCTGAGTTCCAAAGAATAGCAAGAAGAGATAAGACAGCCTTCCTCAGTGATCAATACAAAGAAATAGAGGAAAGCAACAGAACGGGAAAGACTAGAGATCTCTTCAAGAAAATTAGAGATACCAAGGGAACATTTCATGCAATGATGGGCTCGATAAAGGACAGAAATGGTATGGACCTAACAGAAGCAGAGGATATTAAGAAGAGGTGGCAAGAATACACAGAAGAACTGTACAAAAAAGATCTTCACGACCAAGACAATCACAATGGTGTGATCACTCCCTTAAATCCAGATATCCTGGAATGTGAAGTCAAGTGGGCCTTAGAAAACATCACTAAGAACAAAGCTAGTGGAGGTGATGGAATTCCAGTTGAGCTATTTCAAATCCTGAAAGATGATGCTGTGAAAGTGCTGCACTCAATATGCCAGCAAATTTGGAAAACTCAGCAGTGGCCACAGGACTGGAAAAGGTCAATTTTCATTCCAATCCCAAAGAAAGGAAATGCCAAAGAATGCTCAAAGTACCACACAATTGCACTCATCTCACTCACTAGTAAAGCAATGCTCAAAATTCTCCAAGCCAGGCTTTAGCAATACGTGAACTGTGAACTTCCAGATGTTCAAGCTGGTTTTAGAAAAGGCAGAGGAACCAGAGATCAAATTGTCAACATCTGCTGGATCATGGAAAAAGCAAGAGAGTTCCAGAAAAACATCTATTTCTGCTTTATTGACTATGCCAAAGCCTTTGACTGTGTGGATCACAATAAACTGTGGAAAATTCTGAAAGAGATGGGAATACCAGACCACCTGACCTGCCTCTTGAGAAATTTGTATGCAGGTCAGGAAGCAACAGTTAGAACTGGACATGGAACAACAGACTGGTTCCAAGTAGGAAAAAGAGTACATCAAGGCTGTATATTGTCACCCTGCTTATTTAACTTATATGCAGAGTACATAATGAGAAACCCTGGGCTGGAAGAAGCACAAGCTGGAATCAAGATTGCCAGGAGAAATATCAATAACCTCAGCTATGCAGATGACACCACCCTTATGGCAGAAAGTGAAGAGGAACTAAAAAGCCTCTTGATGAAAGTGAAAGTGGAGAGTGAAAAAGTTGGCTTAAAACTCAACATTCAGAAAATGAAGATCATGGCATCTGGTCCCATCACCTCATGGGAAATAGATGGGGAAACAGTGGAAACATGTCAGACTTTAATATTTTGGGCTCCAAAATCACTGCAGATGGTGACTGCAGCCATGAAATTCAAAGATGCTTACTCCTTTGAAAGCAGAGACATTACTTTGCCAACAAAGGTCCATCTAGTCAAGGCTATGGTTTTTCCAGTGGTCATGTATGGATGTGAGAATTGGACTGTGAAGAAAGCTGAGCACCGAAGAATTGATGCCTTTGAAGTGTGGTGTTGGAGAATACCCTTGAGAGTCCCTTGGACTGCAAGGAGATCCAACCAGTCCATTCTGAAGGAGATCAGCCCTGGGATTTCTTTGGAAGGAATGATGCTAAAGCTGAAACTCTGGTACTTTGGCCACCTCAGGCGAAGAGTTGACTCATTGTAAAAGATTCTGATGCTGGGAGGGATTGAGGGCAGGAGGAGAAGAGGAGGACAGAGGATGAGATGGCTGGATGGCATCACTGACTCCATGGACTGAGTCTGAGTGAGCTCTGGGAGTTGGTGATGGACAGGGAGGCCTGACGTGCTGCGTTTCATGGGGTCGCAAAAAGTTGGACAGGACTGAACGACTGAACTGTACTGAACTTACCCTTCTTGTGGAATCCAGGGGACATGATGATAAGTGAGAGTTGCCCAGTCATGCCTGGATATGGTCTTGTAAGAAGGGTTCCAGACCCAGGATCATGTAAACAAGTGCCGAGGACTCTTCCCTCTTCCCAGATAGTTTCATTCTTTTGCATGTGGATATCCAGTTTTCCCAACACCATTTGTTCAAAGGGCTAAGCTTTCCTCATGTATGTTCTTGGCCTCCTTGTCAAAGATTAGTTGACCATGTATGTGTGGGTTTATTTCTGGGCACTCTCTTGTGTTTCACTGGTCTGTTTTTATTCCAGTACATACCGTTTTGATTATAACTTTATAATAGAATTTGAAATCAGGAAGTGTGATGTTTCTAGCTTTTCTACTTCCTCAGAATTCTTTGGCTATTTGGGATGTTTTGTAGTTCCATACAAATTTTAAGATTAAAAAAAAGAGATTTCTGTCAAAAACGCCATTGGAATTATGATAGAGGCTGTACTAAATCTATAGTTGCATGTTTTAATTATCTTTCTTAGGAAATCCATTCACAATATATACATATGTCAAATTATTACATTGTGCACTTTACATATATACAACCATACTTGCCAATTATACCTTGGAGAAAAAAAGAAAAAAGCATACTGCATTACAAATTGTATCAGAACAGAAATATCTATATAGAAAGACCTACAATTTCATAGTAACTTAAAAAATCATACTAAACTGTTTAAATAAATATATTATCAAAAAATCACAAAGAATGAATAAAATATCAAAGAAACATTTGATACGAAAAATGTGAAAGTTAAAAAAAGAAGACAGTAGGTGAAATAGAGCTAGAAACAAATTAGAAAATAATAAAATCAGAATTGGAAATTTCACAAAAGTATAAAACCCAAGAAGGAAACACAAGAGATTTGCATAAGAAAAAAAAAGTGACATGCATATCATATGTGTCTCAGAAAGACTGAAAAATAAAAATTAGGAATAAAGATATTTTAAAATGAAGATATTTTAAATGAAGATAAATGCATTGTAATAAAAACAAAGCAAGAAACTGATAAGAGATCTTATGCTATTAAAAGGGCTCATGTATCACCAAAGAGGTAGAAAAAACTTCAGTCCTAAATATAAAGTGAAATTTAAAATATCAAAGACAAAAAGATTATAAGATAAAAGAGAAGGTGACAGATAAACAAGCAAGACAAAGGACATGGACAAAAGGGGATATATGCATACCTATGGCTGATTCATGTTGAGGTTTGACAGAAAACAGCAAAATTCTGTAAAGTGATTATCCTTCAATAAAAAATAATTAAACAACAAAAAAAAGACTTCTTAAAAAAAAACATGAATGAGAGAAGATGATGAAAGTGTATTTCTGGAATCTGAAGGAAAATGATTCAGAATTTTATTCCATCAAATTTCCATTTAAATACAGTGCTTGACAATATATTCTTGGCTTTACAAACCTTTAGAAAGTTTGCTACATAAAAACCACACTAAATACAGTTATGCATGGAGTATATAAATAATGTATACATGCATGCTAAGTCACTTCTGTTGTGTCCGGCTCTTTGCGATCCTATGGACTATAGCCTGTCAGGCTTCTCTGTCCATGGGATTCTCCAGGCAAAAATACTGGAGTGGGTTGCCTTGCCCTCCTCCTAGGGAATCTTCCAGACCCAGGGATCAAACCCTCATCTCTTATATCTCCTGCATTAGCAGGCAGGTTCTTTACCACTGTGCCACCTGGGTAGCCCATATAAATAACTGCTGCTGCTAAGTCACTTCAGTCGTGTCCAACTCTGTGCGACTCCATAGACGGCAGCCCAAGAGGCTCCCCCGTCCCTGAGATTCTCCAAGCAAGAACACTGGAGTGGATTGTCATTTCCTTCTCCAATGCATGAAAGTGAAAAGTGAAAGTGAAGTCGCTCAGTTGTGTCTAACTCTTTGCGACCCCATGGACTGCAGCCTACAAGGCTCCTCCGTCCATGGGATTTTCCAGGCAAGAGTACTGGAGGGGGGTGCCATTGCCTTCTCTGATATAAATAACAGTAGACACCAATTCAGGAGATACCTGAAGAAAAGAAAATCAGATGCCTTAGTAACATTTATTACTCTTTTCATATATATATATTATATATATATATATATATTTCTCTATTTATTTAGCTCTATCAATCATCGTAACCCAATCTTAGAAATCTATGTAATAGTATGATAAAATGGAGATCAAGAGTTTTTAGAATGTGGAAAATTATTTTATTCTTTTAGGCTGAATAAAAGGATACCAAATATTTTTAAAGTGAGGAAAGGTGAAAAATGTTTGAAAAATCAAGACAGATATAAGATAAATTATTATTGAAGCAGATGTAAATATATTGGTGTTAACAATTAATAGAAATGGATTAAATTCACCAGTTAAAAGACAAAGACTGACAAAAGTAATGAAGGCTTGGAATATACCTGTACTCTTTTCTGCCTATTCTCACTTTTGTGTGATCATGTCATTTAGCCTTGTAGCTTTAAATACGATTTAAATACTGTCAACCACAGATTTGCATTTCCAACCTGGATTCTTTGTAGAAATCTAGACTCAGACATCCAATTACTTGCTCAACATGCACATGATCCATTATTAGAAAAGTTACTGGGATTATAATCTAAGGGGTTCAGTGAAGGTTTCCATCCACATGGGTAGTAAACTTTGAAGAATAAAAGCAGGGAAAACTCCAAGTGGAGCTGGGAGCAGGGAACCTTCAGGAAGTAGGAACAGATTGAGTAAAGGCTCTATATGTGTTGGGCAAGGATCCTCTATAGCCCTATAAGCTTTGTTAAAGATTTTGATCTCTATCCTAACAACAGTGAGAGATGATTGAAGGATATTAAGCAGGATGACTAAATGATCAATTATGATTTGGAAAAGATCCTTAAGAAAATAAATTGAATTTTACTCATCTGGTATATTTAGCAAGACACATGGCATATAGCAGAGGCTCAAAAATGTCCTTTGAATCGATGTGAAAATATTCAGAGCTACATCAGTTGTTAATAATCAAGTTTTAAATAATTTCATTATCACTTTCTTTTACTGGAAAACAGCTCTTTCTTCAGCTCTGTTAGATTGCATTATTTCATGTAAACATTTTCCTCTTTTTATGCCATTTTAAATATACTGTGAGTTAACGATGAGTTGTACTTTTCAAGTCACAATTAATCCATTTAATATAAAATTGAAAAGGTAGAGTGCATATATTGGAGTTGTGAATATCTACTGGATGTTTAAAAATTCTTGGGTCATTTTATCTGCCTAGGTAAAATGTCAAAACCCACTTTTGACTCAGTTTTAGCAGAGAGGGCCCCTAATTGAAATTAAAAATAAAAAATATGTTTGCACATGGCTGACAGACCAAATCTGCTGAGGTTTCTATAAGTTTAACTTGCTGTTGTCTGCTATTTAATTAACCATTGCACAAATAAAATGTCCTTAGTTTAATTTCCAGTCTGTAGCTCAATACTGTAAACTATTCACAGCATAATTAAAAGTCCTAAAATCTCCCAGGAATGATATTACCAAGTAAGCAAGCAACCCATGAAATAGAGAAGCCTGACTGTTACTATGCTAAATTGTGTGTGTTAATAAAGCTGCACAAGTGTTCTTTGCTTAATCTGACTGAGCCAAGAAAACCCCAGCTGGCATCCAAGTCACCTTCTTTTAAAAACCTTTTCAAGCATCTGAGCTCTGGGAAAGCTTCATTAAAGTTAATATTGGAATTGCATTGTATTTTATTGAATTTCATTGAATTTTCTTCATGAAAGAACTTACTTTCAGGTAAATTCACTTCAGTGTCACCAAGTATAATTATTGTCAGGTTTCAAGTTTGATGTTTATCTTGAACCAGAGGGAAAAGAAATGTAATAGAAGGTTTTAGAATAAAAACAAAAGGGTTACAGCTTGACTAATGTCACTTAGAAAAGTTATTCAGTTCTATGTGTATGAGGTTTAAAGGCTACTTCTTTTCTGGGTAGTCATTATTCAAAGAAGTAATTTGAAAAAAATAAAATAAATACATAATTAAAAAAAATAAAATAGCTACATAAGACACCACTGACTTAGTTACATCAGCCTTATGCAAAGAATCTGATTACTATATGATGAATACCTCCAACTGCTTCAGTAGTCACAGAGAAGGATAAACATAGAATTAATATTGTATTGCTACAATGTTTGTATAATGATTCTACATATTCAGGTTCTCCCTGAAAGTCAAATATTTTCAGAAACCTAGCTCACTACTTGTTGCTTTGGTATTTTTGATGAAATCCATTAAAAGTATTTCATAGTTTGCATCAAATTGAAGTTTTATGAATAATGCTCCTCCATCTGAAATATCTCAACACAAGATCATTTTGTTGACAAACAGTAAAAAAATTGGCCCGATTGCTTCTTTCCTGAAGGACTGCACATTCTCTCACACTTGCACCATTATCACCTGAATAGCATACATTTATTCAGAGTGTTAGGGTGACTGCTTTGTTCAAGATGCTGTGAATGAAGGAGAGGATGCCTGTTGGGCTGGATTTCACAGATGTTTGCTCATCTGGTGACAATGAGGAGCCAGTGTTATTGATTTTGATGCTGACTTGCATGTTGCATATTTAGAAAAATTCAATATAAGAATTGATTTATGGTAAATGACAGAGTAAGTAGACTAGATCATTTCAATTGTCAAATTCCTAGAACTTGAAGGCTGAAACATACAGGGATTTCTCAGAATTTGGTTTAGGTACCATGTATTAAAGTGGTTATAAAAAATTCAGGGAAAATATTCTGTAATCTCCTTTGATAACTCATCCTGGTAGTAAAAGTGTTTTAGAGAAATATTTCCCCATAAATATTCTCATGTTTTGATTTTAATCTTGACTAGAGTGGAAATGAAGGACTGTGTTTTCAAGTTTGCATTCCCTGTTAATGTATGTTTGTCTCAACAGAGGTCAGTGAGTTCTTACATCTGCGTCTAACAACATGTGCTCAGTCCCTCAGTTGTTTTTGTCTCTTTGCAAACCCATGAACTGTAGCCCACCAGGCTCCTCTGTCCATGGGATTTCCCAGGCAAGAACACTGGAATGGGTTGCCATTTCCTTCTCTAGGGACAGTTTTTTTTTTTTTTTTTTCATATCCCTTATCATCTAGAAAAGTTTCCAGGCATATATTCATACAATATATTGTTTATACAGTATATATCACTATTCACCATTTCCTACTTTGAAGTGTCTAACATTTTTGTTCTAATTGCGTGAGGATTGATTTCTTCATTGGGTAAAAAAGTACTTAGTCTTATGGCTAAATTATGTAGTTTTTTCCTGATTTATGAATAAGAGATGTTTTCTCAACTTTCTTAACACAGGAACAACTTTTAAAATGAAAAAAAAGAAGCCTTATTTTTTCCTAAAAATGTAACCAATTCTACATAAATTAAAACAAAGAAAAACAGAATAAAAATATAGTACATTTTCAATGTATAGACACCTATTTTACATGTACAATTTGAAAAAAAATAAGTGCTTACATTAAATAAATGCAATCTGAATTTATTTGACATAAATACTTATTTGTAGTATCTAACAACTGAACTATTGCAGTTCCATAAAATGGATAAAGTGTTCTTATAAAAGGAAAAGATATAGCACATAAATGCAGAATATCCAGATACTAAATTCAGGACACATTAGAATTGCAATAAACTATCTACTTGGATCTAATATTTATAACTTTTTAAAAAGTTCTTAAACAGTGTTTTTAAGATAGTGTAGATAAGCCAAAAGAAGAAAAATCATAGCATAAACTCTGCTAATGTACTACTCTAAGAGTAGTAGAGCCAGATAAAAACTTACATTATACAATTTTAATGTTATTGTTTGCAGGGTTTCCACCTACCTTTGTCAAATCCAGTCAAAGTCTACTGGAAGAAAGTAGAGATACATTCCTTTTCAAGTCTTTTTGGTCTTAATGAGATATTTTCCATGCCTTGGATTCTTGGTTCTGCAGCAGTGGACTGTTTCCCCTAATATAGAAGGAAATATAAATTATTTTGTATCCATATTTCTACTCAGAGGAATATACTGAACAATTTTAGTGTTCTCATTGTTCAAATGAAGGCTTGCAACTTTTATTCACCACCTCAATCTATACTTCACCCTTTCTGGCTTTAGACTCCTAACTCACTGTCACTTAATTAGCTGTGGACCTGATCCCTAACCTGAGGCTAGGAAAGCACTTATCCAGACACCTCTAACTCTGCTCTGGTGGCAAGCTATAATGCTGTTCAGTCAACCACAATGTGTGAGAATTATTCTTAGTTCCTTCAGGAATGGAAATCATGAGTGCCTTTCAATGCTTTTAGCTTCTATAGTTAAAATATTAAATAATTGCATTGTTGTATTCTTTTTTTTTTTAACCTAGTGTTGCCACCTTAAGGCTAAGAAAGATAATATATATTTACAAAAGCAATGCTCTATTTTAAAAGGTAGAATGATTTCATCACAAAATGACTTTAACCAATTTTAGGTGAATTTAATAAGATTATGTGTAATCTTCTATATGCTATTTGGGATATCTTAAAAATCAAATTAGAAAGATGTAATGTGCTGTCTTAACATGTAAAGACACAAATATGTAGAATTTGACATAACTTTAATGACTCGTCTGCCAAAGCTGTAAGAGAGAATACATGATTCTGAAGCAGAAGGACAGTAGGAGAGCAAGGATGGATCAGATATGGTTTAGAAGTGAATTGAGGCTATAGGCAGGAACCAACAGAGTAGAGTTAGAGGGATTTCTGGATTGAGATGAAAATAAAGAGAGGAGAGAGAATAAATAGGGATAGAATTAAACAAAATGCTATCAGATGTATCAGGCCTAAAATAACTAGATGGATAGAGCAAAAAGGACAGACTGCATAGAAAAAAGGGCTTCCCTGATAGCTCAGTTGGTAAAGAATCCACCTGCAATGCAGGAGACCCAAAGGTAGATATATACTATCTAAAGGCAAATTATCTTTAAGGATGTAGAGGCAGAAAAGAAGAGCAGAAGCTCAGCAGTAACAGTGGCAGTTCTTAGCGGGAGTTGGCATGGATCTGTGGGTGACCATTTGTTTTTAGCTTGGTGGTTATAATTGTAAAGTCTTCTGTACCATCTCCCTTCATTTGACCTGATAATATTAGACAAGACCCATTCACTTAAAAAACCAAAGCTTTAAGCAAAGTATGTCCCTACAACCTGAGCACATACAACCTTCCTTATGACTACACATTCATGAAATTCTTCATATTTCTTCTCTCACTTTGAAATCTTCACAGCACACTGGATATTTGGAGGCTCTGTAAAACTCTTCCTGCAAACAGAAGTGACTATCATGTGTAACTCAGACTGTTCCCATTTTTTAAATTGGGATTAATGTATGATTTCACTTCTTATACAACACACTTTAAGAAAAGCTATCTTAATTATTCTGTTTTACTTAGAATAGTCCTTTGATGTTTGGAAAGAGTTTTATTACTCTTATTAGTCTTACTTTCCAGGCTTTACTTTCCAATTTCCTTGTATGAAAATATTTCTAAATTCTTCATTATTATAGTTTTTAAAAAGCATGTTAAAATTACATTTGTGGAATAATATAAAGGAATGAGAAATTGGGGGGCACATAAATATGAGTTCATATTTTTTTTCTACTACTTATTTGTTAAGTTAACGTGAGTCATTATTTAAAATCGCTGTGCTATATTGTCTTCTTCTAAAAGAAAGAAAAGAAAAAGATAGCTAAGGATCTCTCATGATGGATCATGAAAATGACATAAAACAGAATAATATATATATATATAAAAGCACTTATTTTTGTTCCTATCTCAAAAAATTTAGTCAATTCCATTTTCTCATTATTTTTTCCTTTTATGAAATATATCTTTTTTCATTTTTATTCATGAGAATTGTTTAATAATTTATAATAGACTTTTAAATCATATGTTCAAATATATAGAAAACATTTTACCTAGATGAATGATGGGGAAATATTAATGATTTTATTAATAAATTTTTTTAGATATTTATGATGAATATTTGAGAATAGAAAAATTCATATTATGTAAATTTTAAGAAGTTAGATTTTTATGTCAAAACCATTAAAATGTTTTCTCTTCTGATCCACATTTCCTAATTTTATGAATAATACAATAATCAGATAAGCCTTATAATTATAAAGTATATAATAGAATAATGTGTAGCTAACAAAACGCTCTACGTTTAATGTTGTTAAGTACTATATTTTTAGGGAATTCTGGTTGGATATATATAAAATTCTAACACTTCGTGCTTATTAAGAATGAGAAAATAAGTGCATTTTTCCCCTTTTTGCTTAGTATATTTTGCTGAATTTATATAAAATAAGCATGGATTATTTATGTAAAATTTTAAATAATAAAAATTAGTTGGCACAGAATAAGAATTAAACATTTCCTTTGATATTTTAAGAGCCTTTTGAATCTTTGTAAACTATCCTAAAACAATCCAAACTTGATTTAGATAAAATGCTTCAAACTTAGCTTACCTGTGGAAATTGCATATTTTTCTATAGTATCCCTGAACCTCTGTCTATTTCTATCCTCACTGAGTACAAATGACAAGATGAAGAATGGATAAATATGGGGAAATGTCCCAGAGTATTCCTGATAACAGTTATAACATTTGCCATATCAATATTTTGTAAATCAACTGAATATTTTTTACTGATAGCAGTTAGAGCACAATTCTGTTCCATAAAATTAGGTCACTGAAATTTCAAGCAGGACTTGATTATTTGAATCAGTCTAGCACTTTTCAGAGTTCAAATAGACTGTAAATGTGCAGACAGAACTAAGCTTTGGCACTAATTATGTTCTGCTTTGTGTAGCATGGCCTTATTTAATATTCTTGGGGCCACAGTAAATCTTACTAGTTTAGGCTTCCTGTTGAGATTTAGTCAAGAAGAACCTTGAATGGGAAAAGCTACTAATAACTCAAACTTAATTTGAATGTTATAGGATGTTATGAGTCAAACTACAGAATCAGAAAATAGATACTAAAAACATCAAAGGGCATGAAACAACTGCCTATTAACTCTTGTGAAATGTGATAAGGCAGGGAGCTTACATCTTGTGTTCCTGCCTTACACTGCTTGGCCCAAGACTTACTACTATTTTGGACAATGGAAATAAAGATTGAAAAAACAAAATCGGGTAGTTGTATAATCTACAAAAACTCTACTTAATTAATTCATCAATCGATGATATCAGTGAATAGTGAGAGTCTTATTAGAATTATGACACCACCCTTAAGGCAGAAAGTGAAGAAGAACTAAAGAGCCTCTTGATGAAAGTGAAGGAGGAGAGTGAAAAAGTTGGCTTACAGCTCAACATTCAGAAAACTAAGATCATGGCATCTGGTCCCATCACTTCATGGGAAATAGATGGGGAAACAGTGGAAACAGTGGCAAATTTTATTTTGGGGGGCTCCAAAATCACTGCAGATGGTAACTGCAGCCATGAAATTAAAAGATGCTTACTTCTTGGAAGGAAAGTTATGACCAACCTAGGCAGCACATTAAAAAGCAGAGACATTACCTTGCCAACAAAGGTCCATCTAGTCCAGGCTATGGTTTTTCCAGTAGTCGTATATGGATTATGAGAGTTGGATTATAAAGAAAGCTGAGCACCAAAGAACTGATGCTTTTGAAGTGTGGTGTTGGAGAAGACTCTTGAGAGTCCCTTGGACTGCAAGGAGATCCAACCAGTCCATTCTGAAGGAGATCAGTTCTGAATATTTATTGGAAGGACTAATGCTGAAGCTGAAACTCCAATAGTTTGTCCACCTGATGCCAAGGGCTAACTCATTTGAAAAGACCATGATGCTGGGAAAGACTGAAGGCAGGAGGAGAAGGGGATGACAGAGGATGAAATGGTTGGATGGCATCATCAACTCAATGGACATGCGTTTGAGTAAACTCTGGGAGTTGGTGATGGACAGAAAGGCCTGGCTTGGTGCAGTCCATGGGGTCACAAAGAGTCAGACACAACAGAGCAACTGAACTGACCTGAACTGAACTATTGGAATTAGGCACTTTCAAACTACATCAATACTTCCTAGTTAAAAATGATTATCACCAGTCAGAACTTCAAATATTTAAAGATAATTATAATATACCTCTTAACATATGATTATGTGGAGTGATCTACATAATCTCTATCTATCTATCTATACACATCTATCTCCATATCTATCTATCTATATCCTGCTGCTGCTGCTGCTGCTAAGTCTCTTCAGTCGTGTCCGACTCTGTGTGACCCCAGAGACAGCAGCCCACCAGGCTTCCCCGTCCCTGTGATTCTCCAGGCAAGAACACTGGAGTGGGTTGCCATTTCCTTCTCCAATGCATGAAAGTGAAAAGTGAGAGTGAAGTTGCTCAGTCGTGCTCGACTCTTAGTGACCCCATGGACTGCAGCCTACCAGGCTCTTCTGTCCATGGATTTTCCATGCAAGAGTACTGGAGTGGGGTGCCATTGCCTTTTCCGATCTATGTCCTAAATGGTATATAAACGATTTCTTTACTCTCCTTCTTTCTAGTGAAGACTTTCAATGGTTTTACACATTTTTGTGAAAGATGAGTTACTACCTTAAATTTTCTGTCTCAGAGACTAATTTAGTATTCACCTTATATATTTTAAACTTCTACTGTTTTGAAATAACTTTGACTTATAGAAATGCTTGCAGTAATTGTACACATAATTTATTTGTATTTTTCAGGAGCTTTTCTAATATTAACATCTCATGTACGCACATTAAAATAATCAAAACCAAAACAAGTAATGTTAGCATAATGCTATTGTTATAGACCTTATTCATATTTCACCAGTTTTTTCACTCTATAAAAACTGATAAACAGAAACCTCAATTAAATAGAGTTAGGAAGACAGAAAAGGGAGCTTTCGTGTGGCTATAGCAGAGCTCAGTGGGAAGAAAAAGATTCCTCTTCTTTCCTGGCAAGGTCTCAGTCAATGAAAAGCCATGAACTCTAGGACATTAACATAACATTATATAGCAACTATACTTCAATTTTAAAAAATCCATGGACTCTTTATTTATTATAGTCCTCCTAACTTCATTTTCCTTTCTGTAAGGGTTCTTCCCTTGCCTTGCATGGACTTTCATGTGGCTCACCATGGTTGAGACCCCTAAATGCTGATCCCTAATAAGCCTACTTTTGCTGCAGAAATATCTGGCTGTCTATTTTCTTTTTCCAGATCAACATACTAAATGTGTTTCAGGTCAAAATATATAAATTTATGTTCTTGTGTCCAATCCAGGATCATATTACATTTAGTTGTTATGTCTCTTTAGTCTCCTCCAACCTGTGACAGCATCTCAGTCTTTCTTTACTTTTCACGATTTGGCACTTTTGAAGATTACTGGTTAGTTACTTAGTGGTTTCTTACTTGGTAAAATGTCCCTCATTTTGGATTTGTCTGTTATTTTCTCATGATTGGGATGAGAATATGTATACTTACAGAAATTTTCCAATTAGTAAATGCAGAAATAAAGAAGGAACTAGAAACTCATCTTTAAAATATTCCATAGTAATAATTGCCAAAGATAACATCTACTGATAGACAGGGCTTCCCTCATAGCTCATTTAGTAAAGAATTTGCCCGAAAAGCAGGAGACCCAAGTTCAATTCCTGGATCAGGAAGATTCCCCTGGAGAAGGAAATGGCAACCACTCCAGTATTCTTGCCTTGAGAATCCCATGGAGAGAGGAGCCTGGCAGGCTACAGTGCGTGGGGTCACAAGAGATGGACACGTCTTAGAGACTACACCACCACCACCACTGATGCTACAATTAAGAGCCCTGATTCTTTTTATTGGAGAACAGTGCTTAGAAATCAAGATCTGGTTGCCATGAGTGCTCATTGCTGCTGGAGCAGCATTACATCTAGGCTCTCTCGGTGGAAAAAACTAAGAATTATAAGTATCTATATTAACCCATCCATGCAAACACATCTATATTTACTTCTGTATGAATTTGTCTATATAATTAAAAACATGAACTTATTTCTCTTTCTTTGTAATTCAATAACACAAAGTTTATCCTAGCCTTCTCCCTTTATTAGAAAATGTTCTCCAAACAAAAAAAAATCTTAGTTCATAACATATACAAACATACATCATCAATTCTAATATATGCATAAAGGCATTTCAGAATTGCCAGAACATACCCGTGTGAGAAGACAATTTATTAACTGAACTACAGTGTTTCTGTAGTTTCTTTTTTTCTTTAACCTTCAGTTCAGTTCAGTTCAGTTGCTCAGTCATGTCCGACTCTTTGTGACCCCATGAATTGCAGCACGCCGGGCCTCCCTATCCATCACCAACTCCTGGAGTTCACTCAGACTCATGTCCATCGAGTCAGAGATCCAGCCATGTCATCCTCTGTCATCCCCTTCTCCTCCTGCCCCCAATCCCTCCCAGCATCACAGTGTTTTCCAGTGAGTCAACTCTTCGCATGAAGTGGCCAAAGTACTGGAGTTTCAGCTTTAGCATCATTCCTTCCAAAGAAATCCCAGGGCTGATCTCCTTCAGAATGGACTGGTTAGATCTTCTTGCAGTCCAAGGGACTCTCAAGAGTCTTCTCCAACACCACAGTTCAAAAGCATCAATTCTTCAGTGCTCAGCTTTCTTCACAGTTCAACTCTCACATCCATACATGACCAATGGAAAAAGCATAGCCTTGACTAGACGCACCTTTGTTGGCAAAGTAATGTCTCTGCTTTTGAATACACTATCTAGGATGGTCATAACTTTCCTTCCAAGGAGTAAGCGTCTTTTAATTTCATGGCTTCAGTCACCATCTACAGTAATTTTGGAGCCCCCCAAAAATAAGATCTGACACTGTTTCCCCATCTATTTCCCATGAAGTCAAGACACTATTTTCCAAAGTGAAATATTAGTTCCTTTTCCTGCATGATACAGTTATGTTATTCACTTACAATACAGTTTAGTTCACTTGTTATTGTTTTTAATTCCACTTTGTTGCCTTGATTCTTATATGTTTTATTTATCTTTTCCAGGATTTGTGAAACAGTACTATAATGTTAAGAATTGTGGCTATATAAAAATGTATACTAAAAGAAGTGTCATTTGTTCTCAGTCTCTAGTACCCAATTCAAATTTCACTCTTCTTTTCAGTCGTTTTCCTTCAGCACTTCTAAGCAACGGCTTTTTAATTTTCTGCTTTGTTTTTCCTGCGCTTCTTTAGTAAAGATGGAAAGATAAATCTCCTTTTCATGCTTACATTAAGGATAGCATTTTCTTTTTTATTTAGCTGCTGTATTAATTTACAGGGCTGCTGTAACAAAGTATTGCAGAGTAGGTGGCTTAAATAACCCTCAAGCTCTTTACATGTTACTGCTAAAGCAAGAAGCCTTGTAAATTGATTTGAAAAGCCTAAAGTCATCCTAACTCTTTTGCCTTTGTTAATTATTTAAACTTTTGTCTGCAGGTTTAGAAGATTTATTCTTTATCTTTGAAATCTGAAAGATTTACTCTGATCAATCTCAGAGCTGATCGTTTTGGGTTAATTTTTGCAGGTACCTGGTGAACATTTATACTGTTAGTTTAAGCTCTTTTCTGTTACCAGAAAGTTTTCTGAGATTACAGTTTTAAGTAATAGCTATATTTCATTGTTTTATTTTCTTTAAGGATTTTGATATTTTAAATGTTTTACTGCCCTGTATTTTTATTACTTCCAATATTATTCTCACTTCCATTTTGTACTTACTTCTCTCTGATCATTTTTACTTCTTTCTTTATGTCTCTGTCTTTGCTTGGTTATTGTTCTGCTTCACTTTAATGTCCTTTATTAATTTATCATTTGAGCCTTTTCTACTTTGGGCATCCCCTAACTTATTATCTATTTCTGAGCTAATTTTGTCTTTTTAAAAATATTTCTTTGCTGAGTGAATTCAAATATTTTTCTTCCTGATTTTTGTCCATTTCAGTTTATAATTTGTAAGTTTCTAATTGAAGATCATTTGTATCATTAAGTACTTATTCAATTACATTAATTATTTTTGGACTATTGACACAATTTCTTTTTCATGGAGTTTTTTGTAAGGGGTGTGAATTTCCCTCAGTCTATATTGTCAAATAACTTAATTGTATGACATGCTGTTTCCTGAATTTATGTAATTATGGTGAATTTGGCTTTCCTTCTTTTCATGTTTAAAATTTTCAGGTATTTTATAATATTTCTACTTTTATAGTCAGAAGAGCAAGTCTAAGTACTTTGGTGGTTTCCTTGTTCATTTTGGTGGTGGGAAATCTTATTTTATGGATTTACTTTGTCTTATAAGATCTTAAATCTTTTTTTCTTATTTCTTCTTGTTCCTTTCTTACCTGACTGTAAAAAGGTGCTTCTTCCTTTATTTTTATTTTTCTTTCATCCCTGGAATCTACATGTCTCAAAGTCTAATTTTTAGAATGCATCTGGCTCTTTAAATTTTGCTCTTCCCTTTAAAGCATAACTACCCTTTTGAGTCAACTAGACTGTGAGTATAGTCGAGTATATATATATATATTTTAAATTTTATTTTATTTTTAAACTTTACATAATTGTATTAGTTTTGCCAAATATCAAAATGAATCCACCACAGGTATACATGTGTTCCCCATTCTGAACCCTCCTCCCTCCTCCCTCCCCATACCATCCCTCTGGGTCGTCCCAGTGCACTAGCCCCAAGCATCCAGTATCGTGCATCGAACCTGGACTGGCATCTCGTTTCATACATGATATTTTACATGTTTCAATGCTATTCTCCCAAATCTTCCCACCTTCTCCCTCTCCCTCAGAGTCCATAAGACTGTTCTATACATCAGTGTCTCTTTTGCTGTCTCGTACACAGGGTTATTGTTACCATCTTTCTAAATTCCATATATATGCGTTAGTATACTGTATTGGTGTTTTTCCTTCTGGCTTACTTCACTCTGTATAATAGGCTCCAGTTTCATCCACCTCATTAGAACTGATTCAAATGTATTCTTTTTAATGGCTGAGTAATACTCCATTGTGTATATGTACCACAGCTTTCTTATCCATTCATCTGCTGATGGACATCTAGGTTGCTTCCATGTCCTGGCTATTATAAACAGTGCTGCGATGAACATTGGGGTACATGTATCTCTTTCCCTTCTGGTTTCCTCAGTGTGTATGCCCAGCAGTGGGATTGCTGGATCATAAGGCAGTTCTATTTCCAGTTTTTTAAGGAATCTCCACACTGTTCTCCATAGTGGCTGTACTAGTTTGCATTCCCACCAACAGTCGAGTATATTTGAGTCAACTATACTTTGAAGTTTATTCCCTGTGGGCTGTATTCCAGGTAGAATTACTTTTTTCTTCTGTTGTTTTGTATTGTCCTGAAAAGAACGATTAGGAGGTAAGTAGCAAGGTTAGCCATAATTGTCTATTTCCATTCACTTGTATGTAGGTCAAGAAATAACAGTTAGAACTGAACAAGGAACAGTGGACTGGTTTCTAATTGGGACAAAGTACATTAAGGCTGTATATTGTCACCCTGCTTATTTAATTTGTATGCAGAGTACATCATGTGAAATGCTGGGCTGGATGAAAGCACAAGCTGAAATCAAGATTTCTGGGAGAAATATCAATAACCTCAGATATGCAGATGGTACTATCCTTATGGCAGAAAGTGAAGAGGTGCTAAAGAGCCTCTTGATGAAGATGAAAGAAGAGAATGAAGAAGCTGGCTTAAAACTCAACATTCAAAAAACTAAGATCATGGCATCACTTTATGGCAAATAGATGGGGAAACAATAGAAACAATAACAGATTTTCTATCTTGGGCTCCAAATCACTGTGGATGGTGAAATTGAAAGGTGCTTACTCCTTAGAAGAAAAACTTTGACAGACATAGACAGCATATTAAAAAACAGAGACATCACTTTGCTGACAAAAGTCTATATAGTCAAATCTATGGTTTTTCCAATAGTCATGTATGGATGTGAGAGCTGGACAATAAGAAAGGCTGAGACCTGAAGAATTGATGCCTTTGAACTGTGGTGTTGGAGAAGACTCGTGAGAGTCCTTGGATAGCAAGGAGATCAAATCAGTCAATCCTAAAAGATATCAACCCTGAATATTCATTGGAAGGACTGATCCCAAAGCTTCAATACTTTGCCACCTGATGTGAAGGGTCGACTCATTGGAAAAGACCCTAATGCTAGGAAAAATTTAAGGCAGGAGGAGAAGGTGGCAACAGAGGACGAGATGGTTGGATGGCATCATTGACTCAATGGACATGAGTTTGAGCAAATTCTGGGAGATAGTGAAGGACAGGGAAGCCTGGTGTGCCACAGTCCATGAGGTCACAAAGATCTGACACTACTGAGTGACTGAACAAGAAGATTCAGTATTTTGAGAAAAGAAACTTTTCTATAATTTGTATGAAAAATTAGTTATCTTTTCTCCAATGAAAAATAAAAAAATAATTATTCTAAATGTACATGCTTCTATGAGATCCTAATACAAGTGTTTCTCACTTTTAAAAATTCAGTTTCAAAACACTGATATCCCTATAAGTGATATCCACTAAGGAAGGTATTTGGAAAGCAATTTCATATGCCTGTAGTGCTTCCTGTGATCAAAGTTTCCTGACACTCTTTATTTTTTTTTTTTTAATTTTTTATTCCTTTATTTCCTTGACACTCTTTAGAAGTGCTTTCTGAACTAGTTTCTACTCCACATTTAAAAATTCCCTCAATCTTTCTAGTCATACCTTATCTTTGGTTCTCAGTGACAACACTCTGCCTGAGCATTAGCTTCATTATGTTCAACTACTATCATAAAACTGAATACAGTCTCAAAGGATAAAAGTTTTGTCTTTCAGTCTAGTTGTAGAATTGCTTTTATGGAACATAAAACAATTTTAATAGAGTAACTAAACATATTTTGGACAATCAAGATGACTATCTTGAAGGAGGAAACTAATTTAGATACATAATACTAGTGTTTCAGCTTAAAAATTTTTTTGTCACTATATAGTTTCAGTTCTCCTATCACTAGTAAATGTGTTGAATATCCATGAAAATAATGACACATCCAGTTCACCCTATTTCATTTTTTTTATGTATCAAATAATAAATGAAGATCAGCTGGCTATTTCAATTTTAGTTAAATTTCACAGTAGTTTTACAAATGCTTTATAATTATAATTGGAGCCATTTTAAGTATAAAATTGTATTAGTTCAGAAATAAATTCCATACAAATCTTAAGACTGTAGCCATGAAATTAAAAGATGTTTACTCCTTGGAAGGAAAGTTATGACCAACCTAGATAGCATATTCAAAAGCAGAGACATTACTTTGCCAACGAAAGTCCGTCTAGTAAAGGCTATGCTTTTTCCAGTGGTCATGTACAGATGTGAGAGTTGGACTGTGAAGAAGTCTGAGCGCCGAAGAATTGATGCTTCTGAACTGTGGTGTTGGAGAAGACTCTTGAGAGTCCCTTGGACTGCAAGGAGATCCAACCAGTCCATTCTGAAGGAGATCAGCCCTGGGATTTCTTTGGAGGGAATGATGCTAAAGCTGAAACTCCAGTACTTTGGCCACCTCATGCGAAGAGTTGACTCATTGGAAAAGACCCTGATGCTGGGAGGGATTGGGGGCAGGAGGAGAAGGGGATGACAGAGGATGAGATGGCTGGATGACATCACGGACTCGATGGACGTGAGTCTGAGTGAACTACGGGAGTTGGTGATGGACAGGGAGGCCTGGTGTGCTGCGATTCATGGGGTCGCAAAGAGTCGGACATGACTGAGCAACTGAACTGAACTGAACTGATAACTATGCTAGTTTTTTTTTTTTTTAATAAGACATTTCTCAATTTTTGTTTATGGTTTCATAATTCTTAGTATTGTGTTCTTATATAAAGCTTTGCCAAGTTAAATAAATATCTCCTATCATTATTAGTTGCCTATTTGGAAAGATATAGTGCTATTTTCTATATAGGCATTCATGCTACTAGTATATATAAAAGTTCCCTTTGACATAAAAAAGATGAAAAATAATGAAAAGCAAAAAGGCAATGGTAATCAGAATATAAGACTCTTATGCTTATAGTGTTCTTCCATATCTTATCATTTGCTATTCAATTTTTTGTGACAAAATATATTAATTTTGTATTTCCCTCAGATGCAAAATGTTTTAAAGGAAGAGATCTCATTTCTTACATTAATTTTGTTGTTGTTGTTGTTTAGGATACAATGATATGCTCTTTTAAAATGTGAAACCCATGCTATGCATTCAAAATGAAGATTTACTCTAAAGTAAGTAATTTATATCTCTTATCTTTTACCTTCTGTTTAGTCTTTCAAATTTCCATGTACTGCACAGTGAGGACTCATCTCACATCATCAGAGTGGGGAATGGAACTAGTGTTCTGTCACTAAGAAAAAGCAAAAAGAAAGATTGGCTCCTTTTAGGATACTTAGATACAAAAACTGCATGGGTCTAAAAAATTTATTTGTTAAGATAAAGATTATACCCTCACATATTAAGATAGACTAAAGTAATGACTATCAAATCATATTAATTACTTTTAAATTGATTATTATAATTATCAGGTTATAAATTATAACTCTCCACACTATAGAGGATTCTAATATTTGAAGTCTATAAGTTTGATCATTTAGTAAGGAGTCTGTATTTCAGTCAAGCAGGATATATATCATATTACAATCACTTGGCAGGCATTTTTCAGGGATTAAAAATACAAATACAAACTTTCCTCATTCTTTTTCTTTTAATTTGCTAACTATAGCAAATACATTTAGAATTTATTTTTAAAGTAAGTCAGAAGATATTTAACATTATTCTTATAAATCAATTTCTTTAAACTTTATTGGTACAGATAATATGGGTTTGAATCAAGTATTGTAGTACTTTGGCTTGGAAAATAAAGCTGTTTTTTAAGCTGTTGGTCTAATAGAAAGTTTCTATCTAGTTTCACACTGATAGATGATCATTACTCTAATTTGATCCAACTAAAAGTACTTGGAGCATAATTTCAAGTGTAGTTTTCTTTATATTTATTAAAAATGCAAAATCTAATTATTTCTTATGCAGAATTTATCTCTTATATAAAGGCTTTGACACAGGGACTGAGTCCCTCTTTTGGACTTTAATTCAACAATCACATGTTTACACTATTACTAGTTTCCCCACTGGGAATACTTTCAAATTAGCTAGAGCATCATTCATGATAGAGTTAGCATAGTTTTTTTTTTTTCTCCATAGGGAATTTCAGGGACTTCCAAATATCCATCTCTTGAAATACTAAAGGATTATTTAGGAAATTATATAATAAAGTGAACAGAAATTTTGACTGGGCAATAAGCCATGCATGTATAAACTATGTGTATATATATGTGTATGTGTGTGTATGTGTGTGAGAGAGATATACAGACAGACAGTAAGGTGGGGGGGGGGGGGGTGGAGGGAAGAAACCTAGATCAGCTGGATCTCTTACTTCCCCACTCCCCAGTAGGATTTGTCTCAAGAAACACCTTTAGAGGTTAAATGCACTAGAGTAGTACTGTATTTGGAGAAATCGATATGGTTTTCTAGAGCAACTGGTGTATAGTCTTGAAAAAAAGAAAATCATTTTCATTTTCTTATTAGAAGGTGATGGCACCCCACTCCAGTACTCTTGCCTGGAAAATCCCACGGACAGAGGAGCCTGGTAGACTGCAGTCCATGGGGTCGCGAAGAGTCAGACACCACTGAGCGACTTCACTTTCATTTTTCACTTTCATGCATTGGAGAAGGAAATGGCAACCCACTTCAGTGTTCTTGCCTGGAGAATCCAAGGGACGGGGAGCCTGGTGGGCTGCCATCTACGGAGTCAGACACAACAGACTTAGCAGCAGCAGCAGCAGTGTACACACAGTGTACCTGAATCATGTGTATAGATACAGCCTGAGCTTTTCTTTTTACACACTGCACCATGAAGTAAATACATGCAAAATACTGACATAAACCTTTTGTTCTAAATTAGAAAATTCATATAATTATAACACAGAGAAGATTCCAATCATAAACATGAAGTAGAAAGGATCACTATGAACAAAGCTAGTGGAGGTGAGGGAATTCCAGTTGAGCTATTTAAAATCATGAAAGATGATGCTGTGAAAGTGCTGCACTCAAAATGCCAGCAAATTTGGAAAACTCAGCAGTGACTACAGGACTGGAAAAGGTCAGTTTTCATTCCAATCCCAAAGAAAGGCAATGCCCAAGAATGCTCAAACTACCACACAATTGTGCTCATCTCACACTCTAGTAAAGTAATGTTCAATTTTCTCCAAGCCAGGCTTCAGCAATACATGAACTGTGAACTTCCAGATGTTCAAGCTGGCAGACGAACCAGATATCAAATTGCCCACATTCGCTGGATCATGGAAAAAGCAAGAGAGTTCCAGAAAAACATCTATTTCTGCTTTATTGACTATGCCAAAGCCTTTGACTGTGTGGATCACAATAAACTGTGGAAAATTCTGAAAGCGATGGGAATACCAGACCAACTGATCTGCCTCTTGAGAAACCTATATGCAGGTCAGGAAGCAATGGTTAGAAGTGGACATGGAACAACAGACTAGTTCCAAATAGGAAAAGAGTACATCAAGGCTATATATTGTCACCCTGCTGATTTAACTTCTATGCAAGAGTAACATCATGAGAAGCCCTGGGCTGGTAAAGCACAAGCTGGAATCAAGATTTCCGGGAGAAATATCAATACCTCATATGGAGATGATACCACCCTTATGGCAGAAAGTGAAGAGGAACTAAAAAGCCTCTTGATGAAGGTGAAAGAGGAGAGTGAAAAAGTCGGCTTAAAACTCAACATTTAGAAAACGAAGATCATGGCATCCGGTCCCATCACTTCATGGGAAATAGATGGGGAAACAGTGGAAACAGTGTCAGACTTTAATTTTTTGGGCCCCAAAATCACTGCAGATGGTGACTGCAGCCATGAAATTAAAAGATGTTCACTCTTTGGAAGAAAAGTTGACCAATCTAGATAGCATATTTGAAAGCAGAGACATTCCTTTGCCAACAAAGGTCCATCTAGTCAGATCAGTCACTCAGTCATGTCCGACTCTCTGCGACCCAATGATTCCCAGCACGCCAGGCCTCCCTGTCCATCACCAACTCCCGGAGTTCACTCAGACTCACGTCCTTCGAGTCAGTGATGCCATCCAGCCATCTCATCCTCTGTCGTCCCCTTCTCCTCCTGCCCCCAATCCTTCCCAGCATCAGAGTCTTTTCCAATGAGTCAACTCTTCGCATGAGGTGGCCAAAGTACTGGAGTTTCAGCTTTAGCATCATTCCTTCCAAAGAAATCCCAGGGCTGATCTCCTTCAGAATGGACTGGTTGGATCTCCTTGCAGTCCAAGGAACTCTCAAGAGTCTTTTCCAACACCACACTTCAAAAGCATCAATTCTTTGGCACTCAGCCTTCTTCACAGTCCAACTCTCACATCCATACATGACCACAGGAAAAACCATAGCCTTGACTAGATGGACCTTTGTTGCCAAAGTAATGTCTCTGCTTTTGAATATGCTATCTAGGTTGGTCATAACTTTCCTTCCAAGGAGTAAGCGTCTTTTAATTTCATGGCTGCAGTCACCATCTGCAGTGATTTTGGAACGCAGAAAAATAAAGTCTGACACTGTTTCCACTGTTTCCCCATCTATTTCCCATGAAGTGATGGGACCGGATGCCATGATCTTTGTTTTCTGAATGTTGAGCTTTAATCCAACTTTTTCACTCTCCACTTTCACTTTCATCAAGAGGCTTCTGAGTTCCTCTTCACTTTCTGCCATAAGGGTGGTGTCATCTGCATATCTGAGGTTATTGATATTTCTCCCGACAATCTTGATTCCAGCTTATGTTTCTTCCAGTCCAGCGTTTCTCATGATGTACTCTGCATATAAGGTAAATAAGCAGGGTGACAATATACAGCCTTGACGAACTCCTTATCCTGTTTGGAACCAGTCTGTTGTTCCATGTCCAGTTCTAACTCTTGCTTCCTGACCTGCATACAAATTTCTCAAGAGGCAGGTCAGGTGGTCTGGTATTCCCATCTCTTTCAGAATTTTCCACAGTTTATTGTGATCCACACAGTCAAAGGCTTTGGCATAGTCAATAAAGCAAAAATAGATGCTTTCCTGGAACTCTCGTGCTTTTTCCATGATCCATCGGATGCTGGCAATTTGATCTCTGGTTCCTCTGCCCTTTCTAAAACCAGCTTGAACATCAGGAATTTCACGGTTCACATATTGCTGAAGCCAGGCTTGGAGAATTTTGAGAATTATTTTACTAGCATGTGAGATGAGTGCAATTGTGTGGTAGTTTGAGCATTCTTTAGCATTGCCTTTCTTTGGGCTTGGAATGAAAACTGACCTTTTCCAGTCCTGTGGCCACTGCTGAGTTTTCCAAATTTGCTGGCATTTTGAGTGCAGCACTTTCACAGCATCATCTTTCAGGATTTGGAATAACTCAACTGGAATTCCATCACCTCCACTAGCTTTGTTCATAGTGATGCTTTCTAAAGCCTAATTGACTTCACATTCCAGGATGTCTGGCTCTAGGTCAGTGATCACACCATCGAGATTATCTGGGTCATGAAGATCTTTTTTGTACAGTTCTTCTGTATATTATTGCCATCTCTTCTTAATATCTTCTGCTTCTGTTATGTCCATACCATTTCTGTCTTTTATCGAGCCCATCTTTGCATGAAATGTTCCCTTGGTATCTCTGATTTTCTTGAAGAGATCTCTAGTCTTTCCCATTCTGTTGTTTTCCTCTATTTCTTTGCATTGATCGCTGAAGAAGGCTTTCTTATCTCTTCTTGCTATTCTTTGGAACTCTGCATTCAGATGTTTATATCTTTCCTTTTCTCCTTTGCTTTTGCTTCTCTTCTTTTCACAGGTAATTGTAAGGCCTCCCCAGATAGCCATTTTGCTTTTTTGCATTTCTTTTCCATGGGGATGGTCTTGATCCCTGTCTCCTATACAATGTCACGAACCTCAGCCCATAGTTCATCAGGCACTCTATCTATCAGATCTAGGCCCTTAAATCTATTTCTCACTTCCAGTGTATAATCATAAGGGATTTGATTTAGGTCATACCTGAATGGTCTAATGGTTTCCCCTACTTTCTTCTCTTTACGTCTGATTCTGGCTATAAGGAGTTCATGATCTGAGCCACAGTCCGCTCCTGGTCTTGTTTTTGCTGACTGTATAGAGCTTCTCCATCTTTGGCTGCAAAGAATATAATCAATCTGATTTTGATATTGACCATCTGGTGATATCCATGTATAGAGTCTTCTCTTGTGTTGTTGGAAGAGGGTGTTTGCTATGACCAGTGTATTTTCTTGGCAAAACTCTATTAGTCTTTGCCCTGCTTCATTCCATATTCCAAGGCCAAATTTGCCTGTTACTCCAGGTATTTCTTGACTTCCTACTTTTGCATTCCAGTCCCCTATAATGAAAAGGACATCTTTTTGGGGTGTTAGTTCTAAAAGGTCTTGTAGGTCTTCAAAGAACCATTCAACTTCAGCTTCTTCAGCGTTACTGGTTGGGGTATAGACTTGGATTACTGTGATATTGAATGGTTTGCCTTGGAAACAAACAGAGATCATTCTGTCGTTTTAGAGATTGCATCCAAGTACTCATTTCGGACTCTTTTGTTGACCATGATGGCTACTCCATTTCTTCTAAGGGATTCCTATGCACAGTAGTAGATATAATGGTCATCTGAGTTAAATTCACCCATTCCAGTCTATTTCAGTTCGCTGATTCCTAGAATGTCGACATTCACTCTTGCCATCTCCTGTTTGACCACTTCCAGTTTGCCTTGATTCATGGACCTGACATTCCAGGTTCCTATGCAATATTGCTCTTTACAGCACTGGACCTTGCTTTTATCACCAGTCACATCCACAGCTGGGTATTGTTTTTGCTTTGGCTCCATCCCTTCATTCTTTCTGGAGTTATTTCTCCTCTCATTGGAAAAGACTCTGATGCTGGGAGGGATTGGGGGCAGGAGGAGAAGGGGACGGCAGAGGATGAGATGGCTGGATGGCATCACTGACTCGATGGATGTAAGTCTGAGTGAACCTACCGACCTGGGGAGTTTCTCTCTAGGTATCCTATCATTTTACCTTTTCATACTGTTCATGGGGTTCTCAAGGCAAGAATACTGAAGGGGTTTGCCATTCCCTTCTCCAGTGGACCACATTCTGTCAGATCTCTCCACCATGAGCCACCCATCTTGGGTTGCCCCACAGGCATGGCTTAGTTTCATTGAGTTAGACAAGGCTGTGGTCCTAGTGTGATTAAATTGACTAGTTTTCTGTGAGTATGGTTTCAGTGTGTTTGCCTTCTGATGCCCTCTTGCAACACCTACCGTTTTACTTGGGTTTCTCTTACCTTGGGTGTTGGGATCTCTTCACGGCTGCTCCAGCAAAGTGCAGCCATTGCTCCTTGCCTTGGACGAGGGGTACCTCCTCACCGCTGCCCTTCCTGACCTTCAACGTGGGATAGCTCCTCTATGCCCTCCTGCACCCGTGCAGCCATGGCTCCTTGGATGTGGGTTTGGTCCTCCCGGCCGCTGCCCCTGGCCTCGGGTATGGGTTGCTCCACCTGGCTGTGGCCCCTGGCCTCGGGCGTGGGGGCATGGGGTAGCTCCTCCCGGCCACTGCCCCTGACCTCAGACGCTGGGTGTCTCCTCTCGGCCGCCCCTCACCCCCAACCCTGGACGTGGGGTAGCCCCTTGCAGTCTTGTACTCTCGGCTGCTGCCCCTGACCTCGAACGTGGGGTAATTCCTCTTTGCCACTGCCCTTTGGGCATGGGGTCCTCCTGGCTTCTGCCCCTGGCCTCGGACGTAGGGTGGCTCCTCTCGGCCGTGCTTAACGTGCCGGTCATAGCCGCCTGCGCTTAGCGTGCGGGTTGCAGCCGGTTTTTCCAATAGTTAAGTATGGATGTGAGAGTTGGACTGTGAAGAAAGTTGAGTGCCAAAGAATTGATGCCTTTGAACTGTGGTGTTGGAGAAGACTCTTGAGAGTACCCTTGGACTGCATGGAGATCCAACCAGTTCATTCTGAAGGAGATCAGCCCTGGGTGTTCTTTGGAGGGAATGATGCTAAAGCTGAAACTCCAGTACTTTGGCCACTCATGTGAAGAGTTGACTCATTGGAAAAGACTCTGATGCTGGGAGGGATTGGGGGCAGGAGGAGAAGGGGACGACAGAGGATGAGATGGCTGGATGACATCAGGGACTCGATGGACGTGAATCTGAGTGAACTCCGGGAGTTGGTGATGGACAGGGAGGCCTGGTGTGCTGCAGTTCATGGGGTTGCAAAGAGTCGGACAAGGCTGAGCGACTGAACTGAACTGAACTGAAGAGAGTAGGCCTTAAAACCTGTCATCGTGATAAAAATAATAGTAACTATGTGGTGATTGATATTATCTAGAGATTGTTATAGTCATTTCACTATATATGTGTATATATATAATCATTATGTTGTATACTTGAAACAATAGAATGCTATATATCAGTTACATCTGAACAAAAAAATTAAAATAAAAAATCCATAGCTATTAAACTGTCATTCCAATTTTGTCACTTCTTTCCAGTATCATTCCAATATTTGTAGCATATATGGTTCACTCTAGCAAGATGACAAATACATGCCCTAAGCTTTATAAGATTAAGTATGCAAATATTTAAGTAGAGCAAGAAGGAATAGAAAAAGAGGAAAAGAGTCCACAAGAAATGAGCAGATTTAGGCTATATTTTCTGTGTGTAAGCTGTGAAATCCTTGCTGAGAATACCATAATTTCTTACATATTGTCATTTCCTTTTGTTATTATTACATTCTGGGTTAACAGGAGCTAGTATATTTCCAGAAGATGCAGAGAAGGCTGAGAAGTACAAAGCCTTTTATTAGTGTGATGCACCTAAGGTGTAAAGGGTAGGAAACAGCACGATTAGTAGAAGCTGGTTATCTCTGAAACTGCTTCCATGCACAACTCTGCCAACACAGAGCCTGATAGGAGGGACTGCCAGGGGAAATCAGCCAGAGAACTGTCACCAAGTTCAGTCCAGTGTTCCCTGCTGGAAATGTTTCCCTACTTATTGCATGAGTATCTAGTACATGTGATGACCATACATGAACAGTTAAACAAAAGGAAAAAAATGTAGTTTACCCATCCGAGAAATTAAAAAGGCATTAAGAAGTGACATGTCATATGAGGCTTACAAGATACATAGGCCTGTGCATAAGACTGGCTTTTATATGTGTGTGTGTATATATATATATATATATATATATATATATATATATATATATATGTATATATATACACACTTTTTTAGGCTCCAGTTACCTTACGAAGACCTTGGAGTATATTATTGGTTCTCAACTCTGGTGGCATGTTAGATTTATCTGAAGAGCTTTAAAAGTATTCGTATCTGTCAAAGGCCCTAAAAGTACAGCCTAGGCATAAATTTTTATTTATTAACTTCCTTATGTGATCCTGTGTATAACTGGACATTAGAAAGACTGAACAGTGTTTTAAGTGATTTAAGTCTCTTCCACATTTAATTTTCCATATTTTCTAGGAAAGCTCCGTCTTTCCTAGCTTTCTCCATTCTCCTTGCTTCTTTGCATAAATACCCTCTTTACATACTGAAGACTAAAAAAAGTAAAACAGATATTATTTTAACTACAAGTATTGTAATTAAATATTTGATTGTTTCATATGTATATTACTCTGCCAATGCTGTTGCTGCTAAGTCGCTTCAGTTGTGTCCGACTCTGTGCGACCCCATAGACGGCAGCCCACCAGGCTCCCCCATCCCTGGGATTCTCCAGGCAAGAACACTGGAGTGGGTTGCCATTTCCTTCTCCAATGCATGAAAGTGAAAAGTGAAAGTGAAGCCGCTCAGTCGTGTCTGACTCTTAGCGACCCCATGGACTGCAGCCTACCAGGCTCCTCCATCCATGGGATTTTCCAGGCAAGAGTACTGGAGTGGGGTGCCATTGCCTTCTCTGACTCTGCCGCTACAAACCTACAAATGGTAAACCACATCAGGAAAAGCTGTTTCATATGGATGGTGAAATAACTGGGAAACAAGATACACCTAAGATATTCTAATATTCCATTCTATCCTAGAATCATAACCTTCTTAGTCCAGGATGTTCCAGGAAGACTTTTAGTAAAATCCTCAGTGAAAGCATTTTACTTGACAAGGTCCAGACTCTGAGTCAACTATTAAGATTTGCTAGAATGTATTATAAGCACTCTTGGGCGTGTCATGGAGGAATTCCTCAACTGTTCCAGAATAAAAAATGAGCACATGGGAGCTTGTGCCATTTTTTATAGTATGTGCTGTGGTAGGAACTATTTAAGTACTATATGGATCCCACTTCTGAGTTCTGTTGTATAACTAAAGCAGAATCAGCAAATAATGAGTAGTTTCTAGAAAACAGAGAGAGGTTCAAATGGTTAAAAACCATCATAACAAATATAACCAAAAACATATGCCCATTAAATAAAAATCCCAAAGTGCTGATTTGAAATCAGGACTGTGAACTCAAACTATATTGTAAACAAAGGACATATTTGCAAGCTTGTATTACCAAAAAAGCTCAGAAAGGGACCAACTCTGTAGCAGTGAGCACACTTTCTTTCACCAAAGAAACCAGACTTCATGAAGAAATAGCTAATTAAACATCTGGTGCCAGAAGTATTCATGAAGGGCTTAGAATATGCTGTCATACTGAAAAGAAGCAGGACCCTGTGTCCCTTGCTCCCCATGTCCTGAGCCTACCTTCTGTCTATGAAAACCTTTAGCCAAAGAATAAGCTTAGTCAGAGAAGTGAGAACATGTAGAAACAAAGGAAAATTGTCAAAGGAGACCAAATAATAATAATGTACTCATTAACTATAATCAAGGAACTTTAGGTCCTCTTTCAGGGCTATACCTAATATTCTGAGCTATATCCTATGAGCTGTCTTATAGATAGTGAAACCCCCACCAGGTGGCAAAAGTTAAATATATGATGACCAGACTGTAGCCATGACATAAGCTACCACCATTTTGAGAACTGGCTTCAAAGAAATGGGAACAAGCCAACCCTGGAACTAAAGACTAACTGTACTTAAACAATCAAGATGAGGCTGGCTGGACCACCAGTGACCAACTTCAAGATGACTGCCAGACCTGACAGTGCTATTTGTGCACGTAGAGGAAAACAACAGAATGGGAAAGACTAGAGATCTCTTCAAGAAAATTAGAGATACCAAGGGAACATTTAATGCAAAGAAGGGCTCAATAAAGTACAGAAATGGGATGAACCTAACAGAAGCAGTAGATATTAAGAAGAGGTGTCAGGAATACACAGAAGAACTGTACAAAAAAGATCTTCACGACCAAGATAATCACCGTGGTGTGATCACTCACCTAGAGCCAGACATCCTGGAATGTGAAGTCAAGTGGGCATTCGAAAGCATCGCTACAAACAATGCTAGTAGAGGTGATGGAATTCCAGTTGAGCTATTTCAAATCCTGAAAGATGATGCTGTGAAAGTGCTGCACTCAAAATGCCAGCAAATTTGGAAAACTCAGCAGTGGCCACAGGACTGGAAAAGGTGTTTTCATTCTAATCCCAAAGAACTACTGCACAATTGCACTCATCTCACATGCTAGTAAAGTAATGCTCAAAATTCTCCAAGCCAAGCTTCAGCAGTATGTGAACCATGAACTTCCAGATGTTCAAGCTGGTTTTAGAAAAGGCAGAGGAACCCGAGATCAAATTGCCAACATCTGCTGGATCATGGAAAAAGCAAGAGAGTTCCAGAGAAAAACATCTATTTCTTCTTTATTGACTATGCCAAAGCCTTTGACCCTGTGGATCACAATAAACTGTGAAAAATTCTGAAAGAGATGGGAATACCAGATCACCTGACCTGCCTCTTGAGAAACCTGTAAGCAGGTCAGGCAGCAACAGTTAGAACTGGACATGGAACAACAGACTGGTTCCAAATAGGGAAAGGAGTACGTCAAGGCTGTATATTGTCACCCTGCTTATTTAACTTCTATGCAGAGTACATCATGAGAAACGCTAGGCTGGAAGAAGCACAAGCTGGAATCAAGATTGCCAGGAGAAATATCAATAACCTCAGATATGCAGATGACACCAGCCTTATGGCAGAAAGTGAAGAGTAACTAAAAAGCCTCTTGATGAAAGTGAAAGAGGAGAGTGAGAAAGTTGGTTTAAAGCTCAAATTTCAGAAAACTAAGATCATGGCATCCGGTCCCATCACTTCATGGGAAATAGATGGGGAAACAGTGGAAACTGTGTCAGACTTTAATATTTTGGGCTCCAAAATCACTGAAGATGGTGACTGCAGCCATGAAATTAAAAGGCGCTTGCTTACTCCTTGGAAGGAAAGTTATGACCAACCTAGATAGCATATTGAAAAGCAGAGACATTACTTTGCCAACAAAGTTCCGTCTAGTCAAGGCTATGGATTTTTCAGTGGTCATGTATGGATGTGAGAGTTGGACTGTGAAGAAGGCTGAGTGCCAAAGAATTGATGCTTTTGAACTGTTTTGTTGAAGAAGGCTCTTGAGAGTCCCTTGGACTGTAAGGAAATCCAACCAGTCCATTCTGAAGGAGATCAGCCCTGGGATTTCTTTGGAAGGACTGATGCTAAAGCTGAAACTCCAGTACTTTGGCCACCTCATGTGAAGAGTTGACTCATTGGAAAGGACTCTGATGCTGGGAGGGATTGGGGGCAGGAGGAGAAGGGGACGGCAGAAGATGAGATGGCTTGATGGCATCACTGACTCGATGGATGTGAGTTGAGTGAATTCCGGGAGTTGGTGATGGACAGGGAGGCCTGGCGTGCTGCGATTCATGGGGTCACAAAGAGTTGGACACGACTGAGTGACTGAACTGACTGACCCTCCCTTCACCTGTAAAAACTCTTGCCTGCTGATTATCAGTGGTAGGAGAGTTGGCTTTTGGACAGGAGTCCATTATCGTTTCCCCCATTGTCGACGTCTCAAGTAACGCAAGCTTTCCTTTCCACCAACCAGGCCTCTTTATTCGCTTTTGAGCTGTAAGAAGACAGACCACAACTTTTGGCAATAATACTAGAAAACTCTTAAAGACCACTAGATTATGCAAAGGAACACAGGTGCCACTGAGAATAAACTACGATAGCAAAATTAGTGAATTGATGAGAATAATAACTACAAGAAGTTAAAATGAGTAAAATATATTAAAATCATAGATGACTCATATTAACAAAGAAGAGGAAAAGTGAACTCAATTTCACTCTCAGAGGATTCTAGGGAGCAACTCATTATTTCAAAACTGGTGAATTAACAGAAGTCAGATTTTAATCTTCCTTTTTTACATAATATTTACATTGGCTTAATGCAACAGTTGATAAAATGTTTATTAAAGTATTTTCTAGCCAGTAATGAATAAATAACCATAAATTTAAAGTATAAAATTTTTCAACTTCTAAAAATTCATGGATTTGAGCATTGATAACTATGTGTGCTAACACTGCAAAAAGAAAGGCAGATAGATAGTAGAAATAGTCTCACTAAAATGTTTAAATCTGAATATTATCAAGTCTCTGGTTTAACAAGAAGGAAATACAAAGGAGAAGTGCTAAAGGATATCACAAGGCTGGAATGAGTAAAATTCAGATAGTTATATTAACAACCCGATTTCCTCAACAAAATCTTTCAAGAAATTTAAGAAAATAATAAACGAGACAAAGAATTAATAGTCCATAGCAGAGAAGGCAATGGCAACCCACTCCAGTATTCTTGCCTGGAGAATCCCATAGACGGAGGAGCCTGGTAGGCTGCAGTCCATGGCGTCGCGAAGAGTTGGACACGACTGAACGACTTCACTTTCACTTTACACTTTCATGCATTGGAGAAGGAAATGGCAACCCACTCCAGTGTTCTTGCCTGGAGAATCCCAGGGATGGGGGAGCCGGTTAGGCTGTCGTCTATGGGGTCGCACAGAGTCGGACACTGCTGAAGCGACTTAGCAGCAGCAGCAGACCTATAGAGTGGGCTTCCCTGGCAGCTCAATGGTAAAGACAGTCATCAGATTATCTTGATACATTTGTGAAGGGCTAAGAGGGCTATGGATTATCACCAAAAAGCTAGGCCTATGAATTTGGCCATGTCCTTGAATTCTTCTCCTTTGTGCAATAAAGAGATATAACTGGATATTTTTTTTTCATGTGATTGTCATGATCAGTATTGAATATTTACAGTAGGTTGAAAGGTAGATGGATAGATTATGATAGGTAGAATGATAGGTAGGTATTAATAAGTAGAGGCATAGAAGTGGCAAAAGCTGGAATTGAACTCAAATTTGTCTAGCATCATGATTAAACTAGTATAACATCTCTTAATGCTACTTATAAACTTAAGTTAGCTGTGATCAAAGACAGAAAGGGCGATTTATTGCTTACCATTTACATTTTAAAGATAGTCCAGCTGCCACTGCTATTCACCAACACATTCAGTTTAGATTTAAACATTTCTCAGGGAACTGTCAAAGAAAATAAAAATTGGAGTATCTTGTCCATTTAGTATAAATGTATAATAGCGTCAAGGTGGTAGTTCTGAAATGAAAGGTGATGATCAATGTTTAATCATTACAAACTTAAGTCACTGCTGTCTAAACTTCCATGGTCATGCAGACCAAGTAAAGCAGAGGACTCCTATAGTTTATATCAGGTGCTTTCTCTTTATTCATGCTTATCTTCAGCTGTACAACATGTAATATGGAATTACTGAAATGGAAGCCTATTGTGACATTTCAGAGTAGTCATGCACATTTTCCTGGAGAGAAAATTAATTATAGAACAAAATGAAGATGAAAAAACACAAATGAAAGGTGATAAAAATAGCAACAATAAACTGTCTTTTATGGACTTTTAGAAGTCTGAATACCATCTGAGAACAATAATTATTCTGAGTGTGTCTTCAAACTTCCAAATTTCTTTGCTCTTCTTAAAGAAATTTGTTATTTAATATTATTAATGAGATTTAATATTAATGAATCTTATGCTCTTTTCTAGAATTATTTTGTGTCAATCTGAATGTCAGCTTCCTCATTTCAAGCTATAACTTTTTAATGACACATATGATCTAACCTTTTTTAATGCTTCCTTCTGAAATGTTGCATTTGCTATTCTCTCCCTTAGAACAATCTTTCTGGATTGCCCTAAAGCTAGTGTCTCCTAATTATTTGAGCCCTTGTTGAATGCTAATATTTAGTTGTTTCTCTCATCTTTTCCTGGTTTGCTATTTCATATTATTAAAAACCATCAATACTTAAAAATCATCATGATAATTTATTTTGCTACCATATTGTTTGTATCATTGTACAAAGTTTCTTAAGAGCAGGACTATTTTCTTATCTCTTGTGTAACTCCAGCTAGTGCACATGTTGGATGAAACTGATTTTTAATACACACCCTAGAGCTTGTTCATAACATCCATGTTGTCCAATGGACATGTATTAAAATTGAAAAGTTAGTCAATTATCTACACAATTCAAATAGAAACACTTGATTAAATGGTTTTTGGAAATGTGCTTTAAAGTTCTGTCAATGAATGATGGGACAGAACAGATCAGAGGAGTCAGATATTAAGAAAATAGTGATGTTTACTAGGGTCAGTCAGATATGAAGTTCAATTTAGCTGCTGATAACCAGAAAGATTAGGAGCTTTCCTGGTTGCTCAGGTGGTAAAGAATCTGCCTACAATTCAGGAGACCCAGGTTTGATCCCTGGCCTGGGAAGATCCCTTTGAAGAAGGGAATGGCAACCCACTCCAGTATTCTTGCCTGGAGAATTCCATGGACAGAGGAGCCTGGCAGGTTATAGTTGTGGAGTTGCAAATAGTCAGACATGACTGAGAAACTAACACTTTCTTTTCATCCAGAAGATATGACAGATTACTTGATGGTTCATACCAGCTGTGAACGTGTTAGAGTTTAATAAGAAGGAAGAGGTAGTTGCCAACAGGCAAAACTACACAAGGACAGAGCAGTCCGTGTGAGCAGAGATGCATAGAGAGTATCAGGAGAATGAAATTCTAAGAAGAAAAGGAGTAGGAGCGGGCACCCAGGATCTAAACAGGGTTTGACGGCTAGACTTTCTTGAGAAGAACTGGTAAGGCAGAGACCCTGTTTCTCAAGCTTTAATGTACGGTGTGGGAGGAAGATAGGTGGAATCTTGCTTTCTGGTATTAAAACACAATATGCTGATTTTGCTTTATTTTTTAAGCCTGCTCAATATTGGAAAGATCTCCTTACTTATACAGTAAGTCCCCTACACATGAACCTTTGAGTTGAGAACTTTCAAGGATGCAAACATGTCTTCACATGTCCAATCACACAAGTTAGTTCACGTATCTGTTGCATGTTGTCAGGTGCGTGCATCCTCCATAAATGGTAGTGCTTTTGTGTACTTTACTGGACAGTCCTGTATAGAGAACAGTAGTGCAGCATCTTTATTTCAAGCCCAGGATGTCCAAAAGTAACCATAAAAACAGTGATGCTTGTAGCTAGTGCTGCTAAGGAGTGCCAGGCACCAAGAAGGATGAAGAGAGACAAGAGAAAGAAGAAGTAACTGACAAACTGAAGACATTCATGATGCAGAAAGAGCAAGGGGATTTTCTTTATCTGAGGAGGCACTGTTAGGTTTTGAGAAACAGGACCTGAATGTAGAAAGGTACACGGAGGTTGCAGTTGTTATTCAGAATTCAATCCAGTGCTACTGGGTCATCTGTGATGAGAAAAACAGAGCTACCACCCAGACATCACTGGATCATTTTTTCAAGAGGGTATATAGGATTGAATCCAGCAAGGAACCAGAACCTGGGCCACCAATGCCAGGTGTGAGTGAAATTGCAGCTTGCCCTCCATCTCCTTTTGTTGAGGATCTTTCAGTTCTACCATCTTCCACCTCCTCTCCCTACTTGTCAATAACTCTTCCTGCCTGCTCACTCAATGCCAACCTCTGTATGCCAGCTGTTGTAATGTACTACTGTATCTTTCAAGGCACTGTATTGTAAGATTAAACATGTTTTTATTTTTGCTTGTTTTTTATGTAATATTTGTGAGAAAAGTATTATGAACCTATTATAGTACAGTACTATATAGCCGATTGTGTTAGTTGGGTACCCAGGCTAACTTTGATGGACTTACAAACAAATTGAACTTATGAACACACTCAGAACAGAACTCATTCATATTTAGGGGACTTACTTTATTTGTATAGCTGCTCCTGTTTTCTTTTGATTACTAATTAATTAGAATATATTTTTCCATTTTCCAATTCTTTCATTTCTTTGAATCATAAAAAGAGTCTCATATGCAGCATATCTTGGATCTTTTTTTTGTTCCTGGACCTGTGAATGTGCTCTCAGAATAGAATTCATTTGTATGTAGGGTACTTATTGCACTGACTGAAAACACAACTGATCCAAGACCATGATTAAACTAAACTTGAAGGCAAAGGGAAAAGAAATGACTGGTTGATTAGTTTATGAAAAGTAGTAAATGATTCTGTTTGGCAGTTATTAGTAGAATCTGTGTTTGGATTATTCTTCTTCATAAGCATACCTTAAGAACCATTATCAAGTTCAAAGTCAACCGGTTCAAAAAGGAGACAATAATCCAGTTTAGGAAAAGTCCATCTTTTTTTTTTTTTTTTTTTTTTTAAGCTATATATTAATAAGAACAGAAAGGTGGAATTGTGTTTGTGAGGTGTGTGTGTGGTAGCAAGACAAGAAAGTAAAAGCTTGGGAAAATAGGCCTTTCTCAAAGGGAGAATTATCTGTCTTTGCTGTGCACGTGACTTAGAATATTAGTGCTAAATGTAGCTGGTAGGCATTCGTACATGTTCACAATTTTGACCACAATTTGAGTTTCCAAATCATCACTGGCATACTTTCAAATCAAACTCTGATTCTGGAGGGAAAGAAGATAGAATAACTCCATGAATAGAATCTTTTATTAGTAATAAACTCAGCAAACCTCACATAGTAGAAATATCTCAGAGCAGTTCTACACCAGAGGAAGACTTAGTGAAGGCCATCCATTTATTTGGCAACACATTTCCTTTTGGAAGTCACATTTATTTACCTTAATCCAACCCCACAGATTTCAGTTCACTGACAAACCAGCAATCTTTTAAAAACGAAAGAGGAACTAAAGCCATATGCTTCTTCAGTCAGAGTTGAGTCATTCTGATTTAATTATATCACTGAAAAAGGCAGACAATTACAGTTCAATTAAGGATGTATAACATGAATCAGATTATAGTACAGAAGAGGCTTCAAACAATTTGTGGATTTCAGGATGAAACTTTTAAGGATTAACGAATGAACTTCAGTGGTTTCCCTAACAATTCTGAGTGAATTTCAACTAGAGTATTTAATCAGAAAGATCTGGAAAGCAGATTTTATTGCTGCCATTTCAGCTAGGTTACCTTCACCATTGAAATGAAATCTGCCCAGATGGTGTTCTCTCTTGAGTGTTGAGGTGCTACATAAAAGATGATCCTGACAATAGTAATTAGATCATTTTTATTGATAAGAAGCTTTTATTCTGTTTCTTTGGAGTCAGTTCCCCCCCCTCCTTTTACTGTAAAGAGCATTTTCTTTCTAGGTTTCTCACTGCGATAAATAGCTCTAAACTTAATTTTTAAAATGCTCTGTGGTTGTTTCAAAGTCAGTTGAAGGATGCAGGTCAATTTTCTTTAGGTTCATTTTTCTTTTCCTACTTTCAAGTGTATGCTGAGTTCACTCACAAGGATTTACTATGGGGTGAATCCAATAAAATTTACCAGGAGTGAATAAGACTGTAGGATCCATTCCAAAAGAGGAAATTAGAATCAAGAAAAGTATTCATAATTTAATGAAATGTATTATTTGAGAATATTAAATGAATGGAACCAACATTCCTCTAAGAATACTTGATTTTATTCAATTTTCTACTGCTATTGTATCAGTCTTATTCTCATTATATTTAAATAAATAATATGCTAATTTATACATTAGGAAGGTAATAGAATGATTATTTTTACTCAACAAGTGGACATTTCTGTTCTAGCAGATTATTTTATAATTACTCATTCTAATTATAGTATTTTGAATTTTTTTAAATTACTAATTAAATATATTTTATTCCATAACATACTGTGAACACAGAAGGATAGATAGGTAGTGATAGCCTATTTATAACTTTGGAATTGTCATAATAAAGCTATAAATCCATCCTCTGTAAATTTACCCACTTACTTAATTAGAATATTTTGGTAACTGTGCCTAATATGCTTCTCTAAGAATCTCTCTCCCATGCAACTCCAGCAACAACCATGATTCCAAGTTCCATGTTTATACTTCTTTGATTTTCTGTATAGTTTTGCTGTACATATGTGTCTCTTTAAACATGAAAATTTTGTTTGCGTTTTGAGTACATAAAAATCGTGATATAACATATGCATTCTACAAGTTTTAAAAATTTAACATTAAGATTCATTTATGTTGTTAAATTGAAATAGTTTCACCACTGGGTCTCTTGAGCTTTATATATATTGTGTGTTACTTACTCAGTCGTGTCCAACTCTTTGCAATCCCACAGACTGTAGCCTGCCAGGCTCCTCTGTCCATGGAATTCTCCAGGCAAGATACTGGAGTGGATTGCCCTTCCCTTCTCAGGGGATCTTCCCAACCCAGAGATTGAACGCAGGTCTCCCTCACTTTAGGCAGATTCTTTACCATCTGAGTCACAAAAGAAGCCCATTATTTTACTTAATTTTCTCAACAGCCATGAGGTACATATTTTTATTCTCATATTGAGTGTAAGAAATCAAAGCTCAAGAAAATGGAAGGACATAGCTCAAGGTTTCATCTCAGGAAGGTGACACCTACCCGTGGTTGGTAGCTATGCCTCTCTTGACTTCTAACTCTGTGTTATTTAATATAGAACAACTGAGACTTCCACAAAGCAGAAAAAGCTCAAACCTAAATTGTTTTTGAGGTTTTAGTATCACCATTTTACACAAGAGCAAAGTGTATATAAATGGAGATATTTCCAAAAGTTGCCTATTGCAGGAGGCAAAAGAATGACCCCACCAAGATTGTCTACATTTAATTCCCAGAACCTATGAAAATAGAATGTTACATGAAAAGGGCTTAAACTTGTTGATGGAATTCAGAATGCTAATCAGCTAACCATAAAATCAGGGCATTTTCCTGGATTATATGGGTTCAATGTATTCACAAGTTATCTTTTAAATATCGAAGAGAGAGGCAGAATTGTAAATGAATATACCTGCTTGAATAAACAGATTTCCAATGTGATGAAGCATTTATTACTGCTAGTATATTACATGGTCCACACATCATACATGGAATTTTAAAATATTTAATTAGTCTATTTTGTTGATGTAATACATTTACATACTTCAAATTCAAAAGATATGAAAGGATAAAGAGTGAAAAAGTCCACTTGCCATATCTGATCTCTACATTAGTCTTTCCTTGCAACCTATATTATTACTTTATATGGCTATTTTCCACATGTATTTTATATTTGTATAACTGAATGTGCTTATAAATATATGCTCTCATCCTCATCTTTCACATAATAGCTAGCATACTATACACTACAGTATGCTATTGTACACATTGACTCTTAGCATTTGCTAGAAATACTTTCACTGGGTGAAAAGCATTCTTGTAATTTATTAACCAACTACCTAGAATTTTCCCATTCTGTTGTTTTCCTTTATTTCTTTGCATTGATCACTGAGGAAGGCTTTGTTATTTCTCCTTGCTATTCTTTGGAACTGTGCATTCAGATGCTTATATCTTTTCTTTTCTCCTTTGCTTTTCGCTTCTTTTATTTTCACAGCTATTTGTAAGGCCTCCCCAGACAGCCATTTTTTTTTTATTTTTGCACTTCTTTTACATGAGGATGGTCTTGATCCCTGTCTCCTGTACAATGTCATGAACCTCCGTCCATAGTTCATCAGGCACTCTATCTATCAGATCCAGTCCCTTAAATCTATTTCTCACTTCCACTGTATAATCATAAGGGATTTGATTTATGTCATATCTGAATGGTCCAGTGGTTGTCCCTACTTTCTTCAATTTAAGTCTGAATTTGGCAATTAGGATTTCATGATCTGAGCCAGAGTCAGCGCCTGGTCTTGTTTTCACTGACTGTATAGAGCTGTATAGACTGTATAGAGCTTCTCCATCTTTGGCTGTAAAGAATATAATCAATCTGATTTTGGTGTTGACCATCTGGTGATGTCAAGTGTAGAGTCTTCTCTTGTGTTGTTGGAAGAGGGTGTTTGCTATGACCAGTGCATTCTCTTGGCAAAACTCTATTAGCCTTTGACCTGCTTTATTCCGTATCCCAAGGCCAAATTTGCCTGTTACAATAGGTATCTCTTGACGTCCTACTTTTGCATTCCAGTCCCCTATAGTGAAAAGGACATCTTTTTTGAGTGTTAGTTCTAAAAGGTCTTGTAGGTCTTCATAGAACCATTCAACTTCAGCTTCTTCAGAGTTACTGGTTGGGGCATAGACTTGGATTACTGTGATATTGAATGGTTTGCCTTGGAAACGAACAGAGATCATTCTGTCGTTTATGAGATTGCATACAAGTATTGCATTTCAGACTCTTTTGTTGACCATGATGGCTACTCCATTTCTTCTAATGGATTCCTGCCCACAGTAGTAGATATAATGGTCATCTGAGTTAAATTCACCCATTCCAGTCCATTTTAGTTCACTGATTCCTAGAATCTTGACGTTCACTCTTGCCATCTCCTCTTTGATCACTGCCAATTTGCCTTGATTCATGGACCTGACATTCCAGGTTCCTATCCAATATTGCTCTTACATCATTGGACCTTGCTTCTATCACCAGTCACATCCACAACTGGGTATTGTTTTTGCTTTGGCTCCATCCCTTCATTCTTTCTGGAGTTATTTCTCCTCTGATCTCCAGTAGCATATTGGGCACCCACAGACCTGGAGAGTTCCTCTTTAGATATCCTATCATTTTACCTTTTCATATTGTTCATGGGGTTCTCAAGGCAAGAATACTGAAGTGGCTTGCCATTCCCTTCTCCAGTGGACCACATTCTGTCTTCAGGAAAATTAGAGATACCAAGGCAACATCTCATGCAAAGATGGGCTCAATAAAGGACAGAAATGGTATGGACCTAACAAAAGCAGAAGATACTAAGAAGAGGTGGCAAGAATACACAGAACAACTGTACAAAAAAGATCTTCACGACCAAGATAATCTCAATGGTGTGATCACTCACCTAGAGCCAGACATCCTGGAATGTGAAGTCAAGTGGACCTTAGAAAGCATCACTATGAACAAAGCTAGTGCTGGTGATGGAATTCCAGTCAAGCTATTTCAAATCCTGGAAGATGGTGCTGTGAAAGTGCTGCACTCAATATGCCAGCAAATTTGGAAAACTCAGCAGTGGCCACAGGACTGGAAAAGTTCAGTTTTCACTTCAAACCCAAAGAAAGGGAATGCCAAAGAATGCTCAAAGTACCACACAATTGCACTCATCTCACACACTAGTAAAGTGATGCTTAAAATTCTCCAAGCCAGGCTTCAAAAATATGTGAACCATGAACTTCCAGATGTTCAAGCTGGTTTTAGAAAGGGCAGAGGAACCAGAGATCAAATTGCCAACATCCGCTGGATCATGGAAAAAGCAAAAGAGTTCCAGAAAAGCATCTATTTCTGCCTTATTGACTATGCCAAAGCCTTTGACTGTATGAATCACAATAAACTGCGGAAAATTCTGAAACAGATGGGAATACCAGACCACCTGATCTGCCGCTTGAGAAATTTGAATGCAGGTCAGGAAGCAACAGTTAGAACTGGACATGGAACAACAGACTGGTTCCAAATAGGAAAAGGAGTTCGTCAAGGCTGTATATTTTCACCCTGTTTATTTAACTTATATGCAGAGTACATCATGAGAAATGCTGGACTGGAATAAACACAAGCTGGAATCAAGATTGTCGGGAGAAATCTCAATAACCTCAGATATGCAGATGACACCACCCTTAGGGCAGAAAGTGAAGAGGAACTAAATAGTCTCTTGATGAAAGTGAAAGTGGAGAGTGAAAAAGTTGGTTTAAAGCTCAACATTCAGAAAACGAAGATCTTGGCATCCGGTCCCATCACTTCATGGGAAATAGATGGGGAAACAGTGGAAACAATGTCAGACTTTATTTTTCTGGGCTCCAAAATCACTGCAGATGGTGACTGCAGCCATGAAATTAAAAGGCACTTACTCCTTGGAAGAAAAGTTATGACCAACCTAGATAGCATATTCAAAAGCAGAGACATTACTTTGCCAACAAAGGTCCATCTAGTCAAGGCTATGGTTTTTCCTGTGGTCACGTATGGATGTGAGAGTTGGACTGTGAAGAAGGCTGAGCGCCAAAGAATTGATGCTTTTGAACTGTGGTGTTGGAGAAGACTCTTGAGAGTCCCTTGGACTGCAAGGAGATCCAACCAGTCCATTCTGAAGGAGATCAGCCCTGGGATTTCTTTGGAAGGAATGATGCTAAAGCTGAAGCTCCAGTACTTTGGCCACCTCATGGGAAGAGTTGACTCATTGGAAAAGACTCTGATTCTGGGAGGGATTGGGGCAAGAGGAGAAGGGGACGACAGAGGATGAGATGGCTGGATGGCATCACTGACTCGATGGCCATGAGTTTGAGTGAATTCCGTGAGTTGGTGATGGACAGGGAAGCCTGGCATGCTGCGATTCATGGGGTCGGAAAGAGTCGGACATGACTGAGGGACTGATCTGATGTGATCTGATAGTAATGAGGTGAGTTTGAGATTCTCATAGTTAAGAATGATGTTAGCTATAGGTATTTTATAGTTATACTTAATCAAGTTGAGAAAGTTCCCCTCTTTTCCTAGTTTGTTGAGAGTATTTTTCATGTATAGATTCTGGATTTTGTCTTATCCTTTTTTCTGCATCTTTTGATACGATCATGTGATTTTCTTTTTTTGCCTGTTGATCTGATGGATTATATTAATTGATTTTCAACTGTTTAAAACAGCCTTACTTATCTGGAATAAATTCGACTTGTTTGTGGTGTATAATTCTTTTTATGCATTGTTGGATTTGATTTTCCAATATTTTGTTGAATATTTTTGTATCTATGTTCATGAGAGATATTGGTCTTTAGTTATTCATTCACACACACACACACACACACACACACACACACACACACATATATTTAAATAAGGTAATACGGATTTTATAGACTGAGGTAGGAAGTGTTTCCTCTTTTTCTATCCTCTGAAAGAGAATGTAGAGAATTAGTATAATCTCTTCATAATAACTGAACATTGAAACAAAACATCCACTGAAACACTTAGTCTGTGATTCATTAAATAATTAAACATTTTACTTCACCAAAATATCTCTGATATTTACTTCTGTCTAAAATATCCATTGAGCCATTTGGTCCACACTGAAAAGTTCCTTGAAATTGGTCCTGTCCAAAACATCCATTGAAATATTTGGTCCATGATTTGTTAAAAATACAAATAACACTAACATTCAATTTTAAATGCTTAAATTTATTTACAGTATATTTATTGTAATTCATGATGAATTTGGGGTTTCACATTTATTCTTGTTCTTACCCATGAATTTTGGCAGAGTTTCTCTTAATTCAATGAGGAATCACTCCCAAGTATATTTTGACCTAATTATTGGCTTTATATTTGTTATATATGTTAACAATTTCAGTTGTAAAATCTGATTTTTGTCTATCATCATGAATTTGGTTGTCATACCAGAATGTAAACACCAAGAAACTGAGTGATAACTTGTTCTTTGCTTTGCTATTCATCTTTTAATTCTTCAATATATCTCAAAACTGAAGGATGATGCACTATCAGCTTGTGGAATTTGCTATACCAGCCTTCCTCAGCACTGTTCATTCCATAATCACTGTTCAGTAATGATGTAGAAACAGTCCAAATTTCTGGTGGGAATCTTGGAGCTTCTGATCTTTTGCCCCTGCCACATCTTACACAGACATATAGTCTCTCAACATAATCCACCAGGTCATCTAAATTTTTTTCTGCATTCTCCACAATGTACTCAAAATTTAATTTCCATTTTCCAAAGGCATAAATGGAAATCCAAACAGTATGGATGCACCCTTATGAGAGTCATTTTCTACTGTCATACATTTCCACGTTACACCCAAAGAACATATTTTTCACTACTGTGATTGTGAAAAGTAAAATAAGCATCCATTTCCTTGTGCATTTCTTGGTAGTAATCAAATTGCATTCATATTTGCAACCTTGAAATCCATCATACCCAGTGAAGGGTTGATGTCAAGACTTCTTTCTTGTGCAAATGCAAATACTTTCCTTTCATCTTCTCATAGTTAGCACATAAATTAATGCCATAGTATAACCCAAACTGCATTGTGCATAGTAAGTAACTGAATGGACTGTGTTAGTACCATATTGAAGGTGTCATCACTGAATAATGTGTACTGGCACTTAAGTGTCGAATATTGTCATAAGTTTTGTAAGTAAAAACAGTTAGAACTGGACATAGAACAACAGACTGGTTCTAAATGGGAAAAGGAGTATGTCAAGGCTGCATATTGTCACCCTGCTTATTTAACTTATATTCAGAGTACATCATGAGAAATGCTGGGCTGGATGAAGCACAAGCTAGAATCAAGATTGCTGGGAGAAATATCAATAACCTCAGATATGCATATGACACCACTCTTAGGGCAGAAAGTGAAGAGGAACTGAATACCCTCTTGATGAAAGTGAAAGAGGAGAGTGAAAATGTTGGCTTAAAGCTCAACATTCAGAAAACTAAGATCATGGCATTTGGTCCCATCACTTCATGGGAAATAGATGGGGAAACAGTGGAAACAGTGGCTGACTTATTTTTTGGGGCCCCAAAATCACTGCAGATGGTGACTGCAGCCATGAAATTAAAAGATGTTCACTCTTTGGAAGAAATGTTGTGACCAATCTAGATAGCATGTTGAAAAGCAGAGATATTACTTTGCCAACAAAGGTCCGTCTAGTCAAGCCTACAGTTTTTCCAGTGGTCATGTGTGGATATGAGAGTTGGACTATAAAGAAAGCTGAGTGCCAAAGAATTGATGCTTTTGAACTGTAGTGTTGGAGAAGACTCTTGAGAGTCCTTTGGACTGCAAGGAGATCCAACCAGTCCATCCTAAATTAGATCAGTCCTGGGTGTTAATTGGACAGACTGATGTTGAAGCTGAAACTCCAATACTTTGGCCATCTGATGCAAAGAGCTGACTCATTTGAAAAGACCCTGATGCTGGGAAAGATTGAGGGCAGGAGAAGAAAGGGACGACAGAGTGTGAGATGCTTGGATGGCATCATTGACTAAACAGACATGAGTTTGGGTGGACTCCAGGAGTTGTTGATGGACAGGGAGGCCTGGCATGCTGCGGTCCATGGGGTCACAAAGAGTTGGACAGGACTGAGCAACTGAACTGACTGACTGACTGATTCTTTTGTTATCCTGAGCAACAAAATAGTGGAATTGTGCATAAGAAATGGTTCTCCACATCTGGTCACTTCATAATCCTCTGAAATTTCATTTCTATGCAATAAAGTTGGGTTTGGAGGTCAATGTTTGAATTCTATTTACTCACCTCTTTATTGAATTTCTTTCTGGTGGAATTTACAGAACCGCTTCATCATGAATATCAGGGAGAGCTCTTCCAACTACCTCTGATGGTTTTTGTGTCTGGCTCTTTTTTCTGCTTATTCTTTTAAACTAATCAGGGTTTTCCTTACTTCTCCTTCAACATCAATTGATGCTGATATTTTTCTGTCCCATTATGAACAATTAGAATGTTATTTAAAGGCTGATTAGAGTGAATCAAACATTGAAGATTTTCCTCTATTCATAGCACCAGAAACTTTTAATCCCATCTCTCTTAAAGAAATGAAAACGGTGACAAAATCATTATAACACAGCATTTAATGCATGCTTTTACTGCATTTCACATATTTTGATAATTTGTGCTTTTATTTTTATTTAGTTTTCATTTTAATTTTACTTTTAAATTTCTCTTGATATTTCTCCTTTGACTCATGTATTATTTAAAAGTATGTTATTTAATTGTGCAATAGTTTGAGCATTCTTTGGCATTGCCTTTCTTTGGGATTGGAATGAAAACTGACCTTTTCCAGTCATGTGGCCACTGCTGAGTTTTCCAAATTTGCTGGCATATTGAGTGCAGCACTTTCACAGCATCATCTTCCAGGATTTGAAATAGCTCAACTGGAATTCCAACACCTCCACTAGCTTTGTTCTTAGTGATATTTTCTAAGGCCCACTTGACTTCACATTCCAGGATGTCTGGCTGTAGGTGAATGATCACACCATCGTGATTATCTTGGTCATGAAGATCTTTTTTGTACAGTTCTTCTGTGTGTTCTTGCCACCTCTTCTTGATATCTTCTGCTTCTGTTAGGTCCATACCATTTCTGTCCTTTATCGAGCCCATCTTTGCATGAAATGTTCCTTTGGTATCTCTGATTTTCTTGAAGAGATCTCTAGTCTTTCCCATTCTGTTGTTTTCCTCTATTTCTTTGCATTGATCTCTGAGGAAGGCTCTTATCTCTCCTTGCTATTCTTTGGAACTCTGCATTCAGATGCTTATATCTTTCCTTTTCTCCTTTCCTTTTTGCTTCTCTTCTTTTCAGAGCTATTTGTAAGGTCTCCCCAGACAGCCATTTTGCTTTTTTGCATTTCTTTTCCATGGGATGGTCTTGAACCCTGTCTCCTGTACCATGTCACCAACCTCCGTCCACAGTTCATCAGGCAGTCTATCTATCAGATCTACTCCCTTAAATCTATTTCTCACTTCCACTGTATAATCATAAGTATTTGATTTAGGTCATACCTGAATGGTCTAGTGGTTTTCCCTACTTTCTTCAATTAAAGTCTGAATTAGCTCAATATGCCAGCAGATTTGGAAAACTCAGCAGTGGCCACAGGACTGGAAAAGGTCAGTTTTCACTCCAATCCCAAAGAATGGCAATGCCAAATAATGCTGAAAGTACCACACAACTGCACTCATCTCACACGCTAGTAAAGAAATGCTCAAAATTCTCCAAGCCAGGCTTCAGCAATGTGTACTGTGAACTTCCAGATGTACAAGCTGATTTTAGAAAAGGAAGAGGAAACAGAGATCAAATTTCCAACATCCACTGGATCATCAAAAAAGCAGGAGAGTCCAGAACAACATCTATTTCAGCTTTATTTACCATGCCAAAGCCTTTGACTGTGTGGATCACATTAAACCATGGAGAATTCTGAAAGAGATGGGAATACCAGAGCACCTGACCTGCCTCTTGAGAAACCTATATGCAGGTCAGGAAGCAACAGTTAGAACTGGACATGGAACAACAGACTGGTTCCAAATAGGGAAAGGAGTACGTCAAGGCTGTATATTGTCACCCTGCTGATTTAATTTCTATGCAGAATACATCATGAAAACACTGGACTGGAAGAAGCACAATCTGGAATCAAGATTTCCAGGAGAAACATCAATAACCTCAGATATGCAGATGATACCACCCTTATGGAAAGTGAGGAGGAACTAAAAAGCCTCTTGATGAAAGTAAAAGAGGAGAGTGAGAAAGTTGGTTTAAAGCTCAACATTCAGAAAACGAAAATCATGGCATCTGGTCCCAACACTTCATGGGAAATAGATGGGGAAACAGTGGAAACAGTATCAGACTTTATTTTTTTGGGCTCCAAAATCACTGCAGATGGTGACTGCAGCCATGAAATTAAAAGATGCTTACTCCTTGGAAGGAAAGTTATGACCAACCTAGATAGCATATTCAAAAGCAGAGACATTACTTTGCCCATGAAGGTCCGTCTAGTCAAGGCTATGGTTTTTCCAGTGGTCATGTATGGATGTGAGAGTTGGACTGTGAAGAAAGCTGAGCTCCGAAGAATTGATGCTTTTGAAGTGTGGTGTTGGAGAATACTCTTGAGAGTCCCTTGGACTGCAAGGAGATCCAACCAGTCCATCCTAAAGGAGATCAGTCCTGAATATTCATTGGAAGGACTGATGCTAAAGCTGAAACTCCAATACTTTGGCCACCTCATGCGAAGAGTTGACTCATTGGAAAAGACTCTGATGCTGTGAGGGATTGGGGGCAGGAGGAGAAGGGGATGACAGAGGATGAGATGGCTGGATGGCATCACGGACTCGATGGACGTGAGTTTGAGTGAACTCCGAGAGTTGGTGATGGACAGGGAGGCCTGGCATGCTGCGATTCATGGGGTCGCAAAGAGTCAGACAAGACTGAGTGACTGAACTGAACTGAACTGATGCTATTTAATCTCCATTATTTCAGGGTTTCCAGTTATTTTTTATTACTGATTTCTAGTTTAATTCCATGGTGGTTTGAGAGCAGACATCGTATGATATCTATTCTCTTAGTTTTGTCAAGATGTGTTTTATGGCCCAGAATGTGGTTTAATTTGTTGAATGTTCCAAGTGAGCTTGAGAAGAATGTGAACTCTATGGTCATTTTCAAAGTAGTCTATAGATGTCACTTATATCAAGTTGATTGATGGTGCTGAGTTTCACTATGTCTTTCCTGATTTTCTGATTTTCTGCATGCTGGATGTGTTCACTTCTTAAGAGCTGGGTATTGAAGCCTTCAAATATGTTAGAGATTCATTTATTTATCCTTGCAATTCTATTGTTTTTTTGTCTCATGCATTTTTACTTTCAGTTGGGTACATACATATTAAGGATTATATGTCTTCTTGGGGATTGAGTCTTTTATCATCATGTACTTTAATCCTGATAACTGTCCATAGTTTGCAGTTTGTTTTTTTCTGAATTAATACAGCTACTATTGCTTTCTTTGGATTAGTATGGTATATTTTCCTTCATTGATTTATTTTAAATCTATGTGTCTTTAAAGTAGATTTTTGATGACAATATTTATTTGTGTCTTGTTTGTTGGTCCACTCTGACAATTTCTTTTATAAAATGATACATGTAGACCTTGATATTCAAAGTGATTATTGACTTAGCTGGATTAATATCTAAGCTATGCATTGCCTTTTTCTATTTTTTACTGTGTTCTTGGTTCCAATTTTATCCTCCATCCTACTCTCTTTTGTGGTTTTAATTGAGGATTTTAAAAATTATTGCATTTTATCTCCTTCTTTAACATATCAGCTATACTACTCTTTTAAAAAACTTTTTTAGTGGTTGTCCTAGAATCAAGTGTACATCTAATGATTACAAGAATTTCTTATTACTCTATGTGTGTCATATGAGCAGAACAATTTAGCAAAAAACTGCCTATTTTAAAAAATGCAAACAAATATATAGGAATGAAATTATATAAGTTTTGAGACTTTTCTTAGAAATTCAGTGGATAAGAATTTCATTAATATTAATGAAAAGAAGAAAAATCTTGATAATTTTTGAACATTTCATATGTATTGGGAATTCGACTATACTCTTTATCTACTTTGCTGTGCTTGAAATTTTTTTCATTAAAAAAAAAAAACAAAAAACTGCCTTAAAGTTTGTAATTTAAGGACTTGCCTGGTGGTTCAGTGGTTGGGAATCCACCTGCCAACGCAGACCAGGTCCCTGGTCTGAGAAGATTCCAGAGCAACTAACCGCATGAACCACAACTACGGAAGCCCGAGTGCCGAGAGCCCGTCGCTGCACGAGAAGCCCCAGAGTGAGGAGTCTGTGCACCGCAACTAGAGAGTAGCCCCCATACAGCAATGAAGACCCAGTGTAGCCAAAACTAAAACAAATAATTAAAAATTTGTAATTTAAAATATCTTTCAGATTTAGTTATGTAAATGGCAACCCACTCCAGTGTTCTTGCCTGGAGAATCCAAGGGACGGGGGAGCCTGGTGGGTTGCCCTCTCGGACATGACTGAAGCGACTTAGCAGCAGCATACATTAACTCACAAACCTTCAGATCATCCGTCTGAAAAAGGTATTATAAAAAATCTAGTTTTTATGGATAAGAAAAACTTTAGGCACAGATTGGTCTAGAAATGTGCCCAATACAGCAGAATGAGTCTGTCTTAGGAGAGAGATTGGTTTGGACTCATCTGTTCTTGCTGCCTGGCTACCCTTACATTAGGCTATTATGTTCACTGACATTGCCTGAGGTTTGAATTAGAAAACACAGGACTATGTTTGAGTGATACTTTTCAAACTGATCTGAAATAATAAAAAGTTTAAGTTTTAAGCTATCGTCTTTAGTTCAAAAATAAAGCAAGTTTTCTTTTTCTTTTTTTTTTTTAGCAAGTTTTCTTTTACTGCTACAGGTGAATGGCAGGAAAGGTTTAAATTCAAATCAAAACTTCCAAGAACTTAGCAAAAAGTTAGAATCTCTTGTGCTTTCTATAATCATCATTTTGAGATATACTTTATTTTCATTTCTTCGAAGAAGCAGGAAATGAATTGAACAAAGATTTATGCCATTTAATGTCACAGTTGATTACCAACAGAAATTGGAAGAATGCAATTTTTATGACTTTATGTAAAAGTAAGCTATAATTCAGGATGAAATGGAGATTGGCTAGACAGACATTTAATTTTTAAGAATATATGTTATCTTGCAGGAAATATTTATATTTACTCCTATAAATTAAGAAAATCAAATCTCTAAATTATTTGTTTTAAATAACTCATCTGACCTGATACTAGACACATAGATTTCTCAGATATAACTTCACTACAGTATCCCCAAATTATTTTTTTAATGCATAAAATGCTGAAATCTTGCTTATGTTTTTGACTTAGTCAATTAAGCAGTTGTTATCTGACATTTGTTTTTTAAATTCTATAATGTCACCTCCAATTAAATAAATAAATTTATATTAAAAAATAAATTCTATAGTGTCTGACATTATTGATATTAAATGCTTAGCAAACATATAAATTATACCTATTTATTAATGTTGAATGACTACAGGCATAATGCTTTATCATTCAAAGCAAGATAGCCTTCATAAGATAATTATCCTTATCATGTTAAATAGTAAGAACCTGGTTGTGAGAGACACAAGGAAAAAAGTTACCACTAGACAAGAATGGATATACGTTTTCTGTCTTTTTCTCCTCTACCACTCCAAATTTTTGTGATTTTTCGTGAATGTATTTATCTACTCATTTATTTCATTACTATTTTGAGGTACCAGTCCTTACTGTGTACCAGTCCAGGACACAGTACTGAGTGCTACAGATGGGCTCAATTTACAAGATCTCTGCTGTTTTCAGAGCTTATTAATTACAGTTATTGAATTATTTGTCATTCTTTAAAAATACTGTGCCACTCTTTGTCTCTATGCATTTGGACATACTGATCCTTCTGTTTTAAATGTCCTTTCATATTTAGACCACCTCATGAATTTCTTTTTATCCCTCAGGTTAAATTGTGTGGTGAGTAGATATCTAGCTTCTTTTATTTCTGAAAATCTCTGTGAATTTCACTACTTCAATAATACTGTTGCCTATATTTAGAAATGACACCTCCTAGCAAGCACGTGCCATCTCTCTGAGAAAGTTTAAATATTTTGTTGCTCGAATCTGCATAACAGATGTATCATCTGACTTCCCTTATTCTCAATATAGAAAAATTTAATATTATTTTATACTATTCATACGTTATTAAATCAGCATGTGTCTGTTCAATTGAATAATTAAGAACCTGCAAAATTAAAACACCCAGCTTAACATAACGGGAATATATGACTGCAGGTTATGTAAATAGCAATATGTTTTTCTCATGCAGCAGAAAACCTCAGGCATAAAGAAGATCAGAGCTGGTGTAGGTACTTGTATGATATAATCAGTTTCCAAGGGTGATTTTATCTTTCTTTCCTTATTCTGTTACTCATTGCCTTATGCAAGATGGCTGCTATAACTATTTAGAAAAGAAAGAAAGAAAGAAAAAAAAAAGAAGGGAGAAAGTGGAACTTTCCTGGTGGCTCAGCGGATAAGAATCCACCTACCAATGCAGGGTACATGGGTTTGAACCTTGGCTTGGGTAGATTCCACATGCCTCGGAGCAGGCTTTAGAGCCCTTGAGGCACAACTACTGAGCCTGTGTGCCTCAACGCCTGAAACCCTGCGCCTAGAGCCTCTGCTCCACAACCGCAATGAGAAGCCCGTGCACTGCAATGAAGAGTAGTCCCCGCTCTCAGGAAGTAGAGAAACCTCACACAAAGGCAGTGAAGACCCAGTGCAGAGCCAAAAATAAAAATAATTACTTAATTAATTTTTTTAAAAAAGAAGGGAGAAAGTGAAAGGCAAAAGAATATCAGTCAAGTTTAATACTGCTTTTAGATAACAACAGCTTTTTGGAAGTGTCACTAGTAGATTGAAGCTTATATCTAATTGATCAGATATATGGGTCAGCAACACAAATGTAATTCAATGGGAATCTACAAGGTTTTCTTAGTGCATTACATTCTTGAAAATATCAGAGTTCAACTAGAAAAAAACTGAGAATGGCTAAGTAATAGGTATCTTATCACATAGTCATGCCAGATAAATATACTTATTGTAAGCACCGAAGAATTGATGCTTTTGAACTGTGGTGTTGGAGAAGACCCTTGAGAGTCCCTTGGACTGCAAGGTAATCCTACTAGTCCATTCTGAAGGAGATCAGCCCTGGGATTTCTTTGGAAGGACTGATGCTAAAGCTGAAACTCCAGTACTTTGGCCACCTCATGCGAAGAGTTGACTCATTGGAAAAGACTCTGATGCTGGGAGGGATTGGGGGCAGGAGGAGAAGGGGACGACAGAGGATGAGATGGCTGGATGGCATCACGGACTCAATGGACGTGAGTTTGAGTGAACTCCCGGGGTTGGTGATGGACAGGGAGGCCTGGCATGCTGCACTTCATGGGGTCGCAGAGTCGGACCGACTGAGCGACTGAACTGAACTGAATGTTTCATCACATATAAGGGTTTGACTGATGTCTCAGACAGTAAAGAATCTGCCTGCAATATGGGAGTCCAGGGTTCAATCCCTGGGTCAGAAAGATCTCCTGAAGAAGGGAATGGCAACCCACTCCAGGATTCTTGCCTAGAGAACCCCATGGACAGAGGAGCCTGGTGGGCTACAGTCCATGGAGTTACAGAGTTAGACATGATTGAGTGACTAAAACTTTCACATATAAATTTCAGAGTGGTTTCGGTACATGCATGTACTTTTTAAATATACATGTTCCCAGTGTACATTTGATCTATGTATTGTGTTGGCCTCTAAACTGTCTTTAGCTCAGTTGGTAAAATAATTTCAGAGACTTGAAAGAAATGACTTAATATTTATTGCAGTTAATGAAACAAGTAACATTTAAAAATTGTAGCCAGATGGTCAAACTATTTCACTGATATTTAAATATTAGCAAATAAAATAGAACATTAAAACTAGAAATTCCTCAATGTAACTGCTGATGTTCCAAACATGAGATGCGTATACAGACTAAAACATTTATTCTATGAAGTGTAAAATCTTAGGGAAAATACATATGTGTCTAGCACAGTCATTTCCTTCCCCATGTGAAGAACTGAAGCGAGGAAAATAAAATGACTTTGTTAACTTACATTTCTGGTAAATGACAGATCAAATAGAGAAGAAAACATTCTGGATCTAATTTAAAAATATACACATATAAGTATAAAAGATAACATAACTTTATCATGCTTTACATATGGATAGACGTGTTATTCAAGAAAATATCATTTAATTGTATAATATGATGCTCTTTTGCATGCTTCAGTTACACTATAAGATATGTAAGTAAATGCAAAAAATCAGGAAACGAAGTAACATTCAGAAACTCAAGAATATTTTATTCTTGAATGCAAGGTAGATAAAAGGAGATTTCAAAAATACTATAATATCTACAGGAATTTAAGAGAATTCAATGTGTACTTTCTCTTTTTAACCTTTTGTGTGTGTTCGTCGCTCAGTTGTGTCCAACTCTTTGAGACTTTATGGACGGTATCCTGCCAGGCTTCTCTGTCCATGGAATTCTCCAGGCAAGAATATGGAGTGGGTTGCCATTCCTTCTCCAGGGAATCTTCCCAACCCAGGGATTGAATGAGAGTCTCCTGCATTGCTGGCAGACACTTTACTGTCTGAGCTACCAGGAAAGCCCTTTTTAACCCATTGGTAAATACATTTTGGTTGTTATGAAAATAATAATATAAAAGACAGTTTCCATTTCTAGAAATTATTGTAAATATAATGCTCAAGAGATTTTCTCTACATGCAAATATATCCTTATAACAACTTTAATTTAGTACTTCAGTTCAGTTCAGTTCAGTCGTATCTGAATCTTTGTGACCCCATGGACTGTAGCACACCAGGCTTCCCTGTCCATCACCAATCCCCGGAGTTGCTCAACTCATGTCCATTGATTTGGTGATGCCATCCAACCATCTCATCCTCTGTCGTCCCCTTCTCCTCCTGCCATCAACCTTTCCCAGCACTGGAATCTTTTCCAATGAGTCAGTTCTTCACATCAGGTGGCCAAAGATTTGTAGTTTCAGCTTCAACATCAGTCCTTCCAATGAATATTCAGGACTGATTTCCTTCAGGAGTGACTGGTTGAATCTCCTTGCAATCCAAGGGATTCTCAAGAGTCTTTTGCCAACACCACAGTTCAAAAGCATCAATTCTTTGGCACTTAGCTTTCTTTATGGTCCAACTGTCACATCCATACATGACTACTGGAAAAACCATAGCTTTGACTAGATGGACCTTTGTTGGTAATGTCTCTGCTTTTTAATATGCCGTCTAGGTTGGTCATAGCTTTTCTTCCAAGGAGCAAGCGTCTTTTAATTTCATGGCTGCAGTCACCATCTGCAGTGATTTTGGAGCCCCCCAAAATAAAGTATCTCACTGTTTCCATTGTTTCCCCATTTATTTGCCATGAAGTGATGGGACCAGATGCCATGATCTGAGTTGTCTGAATATTGAGCTTTAAGCCAACTTTTTCATTCTCCTCTTTCACTTTCATCAAGAGGCTCTTTAGTTCTTTTTTACTTTCTGTCATAAGGGTGGTGTCATCTGCATATCTGAGGTTATTGATATTTCTCCTGGCAATCTTGATTCCACCTTGTGCTTCATCCAGCACAGCATTTCACATGATATACTCTGCATTTAAGTTAAATAAGCATGGAGATAGTATACAGCCTTGACTTACTCCTTTCTCAGTTTGGAACCAGTACATTGTTTCATTTCTGGCTCTAACTGTTGCTTCTTGCCCTGCATGCAGATTTCTCAGGAGGCAGGTAAGGTGCTCTGATATTCCCAACTCTTGAAGAATTTTCCACAGTTTTTTGTGATCCACACAGTCAAAGGCTTTGGTGTAGTCAACAAAGTGGAAGTAGATGTTTTTATGGAACTCTTGCTTTTTTCTATGATCCAATGAATATTGGCAATTTATCTCTGGTACCTTGCCTTTTGTAAATCCAGCTTGAACATCTGGAAGTTCTCAGTTCATGTAATGTTGAAGCCTCGTTTGAAGAATTTTGAGCATTATTTTGCTAGCGAGTGAGATGTGTGCAATTGTGTGGTAGTTTGAACATTATTTGGCATTGCCTTTCTTTAGGATTGGAAAGAAAAATGACCTTTTCCAGTCTGTGGCCACTGCTGAGTTTTCCAAATTTCCCGGCATATTGAGCAAAGCACTTTATTTATTTATTTTTTATTGTATCTAATTTTATTTTATTTTTAAACTTTACATAATTGTATTAGTTTTGCCAAATATCAAAATGAATCCGCCACAGGTATACATGTGTTCCCCATCCTGAACCCTCCTCCCTCCTCCCTCCCCATACCATCCCTCTGAGCAAAACACTTTAACAGCATCATCTTTTAGGACTTGAACTATCTCAGCTGGAATTCCATGTCCTCCACTAGCTTTGTTTGTAGTGATGCTTCCTAGGGCCCACTTGACTTCACATTCCAGGATGCCTGGCTCTAGGTAGTGATAACAGTGTCATGGTTATCTGGGCCATTAAGATTTTTTTGTATAGTTTTTCTGTGTATTCTTGCCACCTCTTCTTAATTTCTTCTGCTTCTGTTAGGTCCATACAATTTCTGTCCTTTACTGTGCCCATGTCTGCATGAAATGTTCCCTTGGTATCTCTAAATTTTTTGAACAGCTCTCTAGTCTTTCTCATTCTATTGTTTTCCTCTATTTCTTTGCATTGATCATTGAAGAAGGCTTTCTTATCTCTCCTTGCTATTCTTTGAAACTCTACATTCAAATGGGTATATCTTTCCTTTTCTCCTTTGCCTTTCACTTTCTTCTTTTCTCAGCTATTTGTAAGGTCTCCTCAGACAACCATTTTGCCTTTTTGCATTCCTTTTTCTTGGGGATGGTCTTGATCATTACCTCCTGTACAGTGTCACAAATCTCCATCCATAGTTCTTCAGGCACTCTGCCTATCAGATCTAATGCCTTGAATCTATTTGTCACTTTCACTGTATAATCGTATTGGATTTGATTAAGGTCATGCCTGAATAATCTAGTGGTTTTCTCCACTTTATTCAATTTTAAATTGAAGTATGAATTTTACAATAAGGAATTCATGATCTGAGCCAGTCAATTCCCAGTCTTGTTTGTGCTGACTGTATAGAACCTCTCCATCTTTGGCTGCAAAGAATATAATCAATCTGATTTTGGGGTTGACCATCTGGTGATGTCCATGTGTAGAATCATCTCTTGTGTTGTTGGAAAAAGGTTTTGCTATGACCAGTGAGTTCTCTTGGCAAACTCTATTAGCCTTTGCCCTGCTTCAATCTGTACTCCAACGCCAAACTTGCCTGTTACCCTAGGTATCTCTTGACTTCCTACTTTTGCATTCCAGTCCCCTATGATGAAAAGGACATCTGTTTTGGGTGTTAGTTCTAGAAAGTCTTGTAGGTCTTCATAGAATCATTCAATTCATCTTCTTCAGTGTTAGTGGTTGGGGCATAGATTTGGATACTGTGATTAGAAGAAACGGAGCAGCCCTCATGTCCACAAGAGTCTGAAATGCAGTATTTGGGTGCATTCTCAAAAATGACAGAATGATCTCTTTTGTTTCCAAGTCAAACCATTCAATATCAATTTAGTACTTAAATGTTAGGAATAGACTTGCAATTTAAGATGAAAGGCTTAGCACAAGAATTTACATCCCATTATTCCTAAAATGCATACCTAATACTCTTTAGAAATGAGACAAATAAAAAAAGAATGAAGCAACAACAAAGAAAAACAAAAGAGTCTTCACAAGTGGATGAGATTTTTTAACGTTTTCTGTAGTTGGACTCTGGAGAATGCTAATAGATTAAGCAGAGAGAAAGATGTCAGTATGTTATAAATGCAGATTGCCTGGTCAAACACAGACCCATGCTTCTTTTTGGCAATTTGTTATAGGGCCAAGGTGATAAGGGTTACTGAAAACAAGGAAATTGGTTGATGTTTAATAATAATAATAATAATAAAGCTGTATCTTTTCAGAAACTATCTAAATGAAAAGTACTAGGCAATCTAGCATTCAACTCCATGGGGGGAAAAAAATTGTAGAGATAATCTCCAAGAAACTGAGCAAACCTGTGGGGACATGACATTGTTTTCATCATCTCAGCATTTGAAAGGCCATAACAATAGACAGCAATCTAATTCACTGTAAATGGAAGAAAATGCCCCTCTTGTATATCAGGTTGACCACAAGCTTCGTTGTAAATGGTCATGTATTACATGTTTGGGTTTCCTAGGTGGCACAGTTGTAAAGAATCCATCTGCCAATGCAGGAGACACAAGAAACACAGGTTCGATCCCTGTGTTGGGAAGATCCTCTGGAGTAGGAAATGGCAACCCACTCCAGTATCCTTGCCCAAAAAGTTCCATGGACAAAGGAGCCTGGTTGGCTACAGTCCCTGGGGTCTTAAGGAGTCAGACACCCCTGAGCATTCATGCATTACATGTTTAGTAGAAGACATTCAAAACAGCAATGGATTGAAAAAGAAAGACTGAGAAAAAGAAAATAAACAAAAAATTAAATCATGGAGACATCAGAGATCATTCAGGGAATAGGAATTAATTTAAAAACAAATGTATAATTGATTTTCAGAGATTTTTGAAAAGATACTGCTATTGGTTTAATTTAATAATATATGAAAATGGAGAAAAGGAATGTATTCTTAGAAATTAAAAATATAGTTGCTGAATTGATAGAAGTATACACAGTTTCTTGAATATAATGGCAGAAACTGTAGCAAATAGATAAACATAATAATCCTCAGAAAATATTAAAAAACCATAAACACTCAATGCAGGTGGACCAATATTAAAGTATTGATATTAGGAATTCCAGGATGAAACAATAGGTAAAATATATGTGACAAAGTTAACAAAAAAAAGATGAAATGAAAATTCCCACTGCTGAAAAGAAACATGAGCCCATGAAGATAAATTTTCAATTTGTTGTCCAAACATACACTAGTAAAATTTCTAAGTAACAAGGAAAGACACATTTTCTTTCTTTCTTTCTTTCTTTTTTTTTTTTTTTTTAATGAACACTTTCAGCCTGGACAAGATGGTATAGACCTGTCTTTCCCTAACTCTCCCTGTTAAGCACAGCTATATTATCCCTGGAAAAGGCACAAAAGACAAGCAACGAACTCTGAAAGACAGTGAGTTGGTTGGTGCTGGGATTCTGAACAGGAGAGACAGCACAGCAGCAGAGAGTTATGCTCCAAGTCAACAGAAGACTACTCAGACCTGTTGTTTGCTCACCCCCTACCTAGCAACAGAAGACTGTTCAGGTAGATTCATTGTTTCCCTTGATGGAATAGCAATAGCACACCAGCCTAATACTAATGGAAAGAGGGATAGGTCTGGAGCTCTGCCAGAAATATGTAGCCAGGGGAAGTGCCTCACCTGGGGGAAAAGGCTTCCTAGTCAGTAGATCCCCTTAGGCCAGAGATTCTCTTCTCCTTCCCAGAGACACTGGGACAAATCAGGGAGGGGTTGAACAGTAGGAGGTTTGCACCACATTTCCCTGTACTGAGATACATCTGGCATTCTGGGCTGGAACCTTTCTGTTTCCCAGGCATCATCTGTAACGTCCAGTGGAAGCCCTGGTGGCACCAGTTAAATGAAGCAGTTTCAAATAACACTGCTAAAGCCAGAAAATTTGACAGTCATTAGAGCTGCAGCTCATGAAAATAGGCTAGGATCTCAAGAGGGACAATTGTACTTTTTCCTTTCCAGTTTTGCTGCCTCTGATTCCTTTTTTAAAACCTGATTTACCTGGCTAGTACTTTCAGTACTATGCTGAATAGAAGTGGCAAGAGTAGGCATCTCTGTCTTGTTCTTGATTTGAGGAGAAAAGGTTTTGCCATTTTATCATTGGGTAAGATGATAGCTGCGGACTTATCATAGGATGCTCAGTGATGTTAAGATATGTTCCTCTCAAATTGTTGGGAATTTTTATCATGAAAGGATGGTGAATTTAAGTGATTTTTCTACATCTATCAAGAGGATCATATAGTTTTCACCCTTCATTCTGTTAATGTGGTGTATCACATTTATTTATTTGCATACATTGAAGTAGCCTTGCATTCCAGGGATAAATTCCACTTGATCACGATGTGGTGTCCTTCTTATATGCTGTTTAATTCAGTTTGCTGATATTCTGTTGAGGACTTTTGCATCTATGTCTATGGAGTCATTGGTCTGTAACTTTTTTTCTTACAGTGTCCTCATTGTTGTCAAGGTAATGTTGACCTTAAAAAATAAATTTAGAAGTGCCCTTCTTCAATTTTTGAAAAAGTTTGAGAAGGATTGGAAGCAGAAGGAAGAAAATAATGAAGAATGGAAATCGATAAAATAGAAAACATTAAATTCATAGATAAAATCAATGAAACAAAGACTAATTCTTTGAAAAGATCAATAAAATTGACAAACTTCTTGTGGAAAAAAAGGAGAGAAAACACAAGTTACAAGTATTAAAAATAATTTGAAAGATATCTCTAGAGAAACTGCAATCATCAAAAGGATGACAAAAGCCATTAAAAGGGAATATTATAAACAGTTTTAAATGCATACATTTGAAAATATAGATGGAGTAGATTAATTCTTGGGAGAAAATCCCCACAAGCTACCACACTCACCTAATGTTAAATAATTATTTTGGATTACCCTAAAGTCATTCAGTTCAGTCGCTCAGATGTGTCCAACCCTTTGTAACCCCAAGGACTGCAGCACACCAGGCTAAAACCATTAGGTAAATTGAATTCATAATTTAAAAACTCTCTCTTCCCCAATAGCATGCAATTCCTCAAAAACCACAAACTACCAAGCAAGACCAATTAGAGATCTGAGCAGCCTGTACCCAACAAAAGAACTGAATTTGTAATTTGAGTTTTGTATCACTGGAGAATTCTAACAAACTTTAAAAGAATGAATACAAATTTTACACAATAACTGAAAAAAAACAGGAAAGTAGGGAACACTTTTGAAAACATTTTTTGAGGTATTGTAATTCCGATATCAAAACAAAACCAAGACAAACAACACACACACACACACACACACAATAATCCAACATGTCTCATGAACTTAGACTTAACTCTCAACAAAATATTAGCAAGTGGAATTCAATCACATATAAAAAGAATTATACAAATTGACCAAGTGAGATTTATCCTAGGTATGCAAATCTAGTTTAACATTTGAAAATGAATCAGCATAATCCACTATATCAACATGCTAAGGGAGAGAAATCATAAGATCTGCACTAGACAAAATAAGGTCTCCTCCTTCAAAGATATCCAGGTACTAATTCCCAAACTTGTGAATATGCTAATTTATATGGCAAAAGGGATTCTGAAGATGGGATTTTAGTTAGGGATTTTGAGTTGGAAAGTCTATCCTAGATTATTGAGTGAAATAAATGTAATCACATGAGTTCTTTATGCCATAGTGGTAGGGAAGTCAGAACTGGAAAATGATATGTGATAATAGGAGCAAAGGTGGAATAAGCAGTGTATATGGGGAAAGATCTGAAGGTGCTATGCTGCTGATCTTGAAGATACAGAAATAGCCATGAGTTAAGAAATACAAGAGGCCTCTAGAAGATGGAAATACAAGGCAACAGCTTCTCTCTGGTCTTCAGAATGAACATGGTGCTGCCAACACATTGTTCTAGGATTTCTGAAATTTAGAATTGTAAAGTAATAAATCTATGTTGTTTTACTCAAGTAAGTTAATGGATGTGTCACAGTAGCAATTTGACAAAATTCCATACCCATCCATAAAAAAGAATGAAATAATGCCATCTGCAGCACCATGGATGGAATTAGAGCTTATCATACTAAATGAAACAATTCAGAAAGAGAAACAGAAATGCCACAAGGTGTCAGTTACATATGGACTCTAAAATGTAACATAAATGAATTTGTCTATGGAACAGAAATGGATTTGCAAAGACAGAAGACAGAACAGACTCCTGGTTGCCACGGAGGAGGTTGGGAGAGGAAAGCAGTGGGAGTTTGGGGTTAGCAGACACAAACTATTATATATAGAATGGATAAACAACAAGGACCTACTGTATGACACAGGGAAATGCATTCAATACCCCATTATAAATCATAAGAATCTTCAAAAAGAGTATATTTATGCATGTATAACCCAATCACTTTCCTGTACAGCTGAAATTCACACAACACTGTAAAGCAATATACTTCAATAAATTTTTTTTAAAAAACAAGTATAAACTAATTATGAAGTTATTAAGCTACAAGGATATTTTATACAGTTGTGTAATATAGCCAATATTTTATAACTGTGAGTCTATAAAATTTTAGAATCACTATGTCATACATCTAAAAGCAATAATACTGCAATCAATATATTTTGATTTAAAAAATTAAAAAAGAGAGTCTACACATAATTCTGAGCACTAGGAAATCAGTTTAACAAGGCTTAAGGAAGTAAGATAAACACACAAATATCAATTGCATTTCTATATACTAACAATAAATATGTGGAAACAGAAGTTTAAAACACTATACCATTTACAATCATTCCAAAAAATTAAATATTTATACACTTAAAACATGTACAAGATAAGTGTACAGAAAATCACAAAATTATGATGGAAGAAATGAAAGAAGATCCAAATGAATGGAGAGATAAAAGGTGTTCATGAGCTGGAAAACTCAATACATTGAAGATGCCAACTCTTTCTCAATAAGCATAGAGGTTTAGTGCAACTCCTACAAAATCCCAGCAAGATTTTGTGTAGATATGGACAGATATTTCCAAAAAATTAAAACAAAAAGCACAGGCCCTGAGATAGCTAAATATATTGTGTAAGGAATAAAGTGGGAAGAATTACTCTATACAATATTAAAGCTAAATATATAGCTATAATAATTGATAGCATATTATTGGTGGAAGGATGACAACATAGATCAATGGAGCAGAAATAGACCCAATATATACTCAATTGAGTTTTGATGAAACTGAAAAATCCAAATGAGGAAAAATATCTTGTTTAACAAATAGTCCGGGAACAATCAGATATACATTAGAAAAAGAATAAATGTCAACTTAAACCTCATATCTTAAATAAAAAGTATGCCCAATGGAAAAAAGGTATTCAATATAAATGGAAATAAAAAGATATCTGGGGAAGCAATACCTATATCAGACATTATAGACTTTAAAACAAAGACTATGTAAGAGACAAAGAAGAACATTGCATAACGGTAAGGGATCAAATCAACGAGAAGTTATCACAGTTATAAATAAATATGCATCTAACATAGCACCAAAATACATAAAGCAAAGATTAACAAACATAAAAAAATATTAACAGTAATACAATAATAGTAGGGGACTACAACACCTTACTTACATAAACATATAAACCATCCAGACAGAAAATCAATATGAAAACAATGGCATTAAATGACACATTAGATCAGTTAAACTTATATATATGGACCAGTCCATTAAAAAGCAGAATACACTTAAAGTGCATATGTTTTATATATATATATATATACATATATATATATACATATAATGGAATATTCAGTTCAGTTCAGTCACTCAGTCATGTCCGACTCTTTGCGACCCCATGAATCGCAGCACACCAGGTCTTCCTGTCCACATCAAACTCCCAGAGTTCACTCAAACTCACGTCCATCGAGTCACTGATGCCATCCAGCCATCTCATCCTCTGTCGTTCCCTTCTCCTCCTGCCCCCAATCCCTCCCAGCATCAGAGTCTTTTCCAGTGAGCCAACTCTTTGCATGAGGTGGCCAAATTACTGGAGTTTCAGCTTCAGCATCATACCCTGCAAGGAAATCCCAGGGCTGATCTCCTTCAGAATGGACTGGTTGGATCTCCTTGCAGGCCAAGGGACTCTCAAGAGTCTTCTCCAACACACAGTTCAAAAGCATCAATTCTTCAGTGCTCAGCCTTCTTCACATTCCAACACTCACATCCATACATGACCACAGGAAAAACCATAGCCTTGACTAGACGGAACTTTGTTGGCAAAGTAATGTCTCTGCTTTTGAATATGCTATCTAGGTTGGTCATAACTTTCCTTCCAAGGAGTAAGCGTCTTTTAATTTCATGGCTGCAGTCACCATCTGCAGTGATTTTGGACCCAAAAAAATAAAGTCTGACACTGTTTCCCCATCTATTTCCCATGAAGTGGTGGGACCGGATGCCATGATCTTCGTTTTCTGAATGTTGAGATTTAAGCCAACTTTTTCACTCTCCACTTTCACTTTCATCAAGAGGCTTTTTAGTTCCTCTTCACTTTCTGCCATAAGGGTGGTGTCGTCTGCATATCTGAGGTTATTGATATTTCTCCCGGCAATCTTGATTCCAGCTTGTGCTTCTTCCAGCCGAGCGTTTCTCATGATGTACTCTGCATATAAGTTAAATAAGCAGGGTGACAATATACAGCCTTGACATACTCCTTTTCCTATTTGGAACCAGTCTGTTGTTCCATGTCCAGTTCTAACTGTTGCTGCCTGACCTGCATACAGATTTCTCAGGAGGCAGGTGACGTGGTCTGGTATTCCCACCTCTTTCAGAATTTTCCACAGTTTATTGTGATCCACACAGTCAAAGGCTTTGGCATAGTCAATGAAATAGATGTTTTTCTGGAACTCTCTTGCTTTTTCCATGATCCAGCAGATGTTGGCAATTTGATCTCTGGTTCCTCTGCCTTTTCTAAAACCAGCTTGAACATCAGGAAGTTCATGGTTCATGTATTGCTGAAGCCTGGCTTGGAGAATTTTGAGCATTACTTTACTAGCATGTGAGATGAGTGCAATTGTGCAGTAGTTTGAGCATTCTTTGGCATTGCCTTTCTTTGGGATTGGAATGAAAACTGACCTTTTCCAGTTCTGTGGTCACTGCTGAGTTTTCCAAATTTGCTGGCATATTGAGTGCAGCACTTTCACAGCATCACCTTTCAGGATTTGGAATAGCTCAACTGGAATTCCATCCCCTCTACTAGCTTTGTTTGTAGCGATGCTTTCTAAGGCCCACTTGACTTCACATTTCAGGATGTCTGGCTCTAGATGAGGGATCACACCATTGTGATCATCTGGGTCGTGAAGATCATTTTTGTACAGTTCTTCTGTGTATTCTTGCCACCTCTTCTTAATATCTTCTTCTTCTGTTAGGTCCATATCATTTCTGTCCTTTATTGAGCCCATCTTTGCATGAAGTGTTCCCTTGGTATCTCTAATTTTCTTGAAGAGATCTATAGTCTTTCCCATTCTGTTGTTTTCCTCTATTTCTTTGCATTGAACGCTGAAGAAGGCTTTCTTATCTCTTCTTGCTATTCTTTGGAACTCTGCATTCAGATGCTTATATCTTTCCTTTTCTCCTTTGCTTTTCACTTCTCTTCTTTTCACAGCTATTTGTAAGGCCTCCCCAGACAGCCATTTTGCTTTTTTGCATTTCTTTTCCATGGGGATGGTCTTGATCCCTGTCTCCTATACAATGTCACGAACCTCCAACCATAGTTCATCAGGCAGTCTATCTATCAGATCTAGTCCCTTAAAACTATTTCTCACTTCCAGTGTATAATCATAAGGGATTTGATTTAGGTCATACCTGAGTGGTCTAATGGTTTCCCCTACTTTCTTCTCTTTAAGTCTGATTCTGGCTATAAGGATTTCATAGTCTGAGCCACAGTCAGCTCCTGGTCTTGTTTTTGTTGACTGTATAGAACTTCTCCATCTTTGGCTGCAAAGAATATAATCAATCTGATTTTGGTGTTGACCATCTGGTGATGTCCATGTATAGAGTCTTCTCTTGTGTTGTCAGAAGAAGGTGTTTGCTATGACCAGTGCATTTTCTTGGCAAAACTCTATTAGTCTTTGCCCTGCTTCATTGCATATTCCAAGGCCAAATTTGCCTGTTATCTGAGGTGTTTCTTGATTTCCTATTTTTGCCTTCCAGTCCCCTATAATGAAAAGGACATCTTTTTTGGATGTTAGTTCTAAAAGGTCTTATAGGTCTTCATAAAACCATTCAACTTCAGCTTCTTCAGCGTTACTGGTTGGGGCATAGACTTGGGTTACTGTGATATTGAATGGTTTGCCTTGGAAATGAACAGAGATCATTCTGTCATTTTTGAATTGATATTACTCAGCCACAAAAAGAATAAAATATTGCCATTTGTGACAATATGGATGGGCCTAGAGGGTATTAAGTTAAAGTGAAATAAGTCAGACACAGAAAGTGAATACAATATGGTCTCATATGTGAAATCTAAAAAAAGAAAAAAAAAACATAACAAAGCAGAAACAGAATCATAGATAAAAAGAACAAAGTGGTGGTTGTCAGAGGGGAGTGGGTGGGGTATGATTATGTGAGGGCTATTAAGAGGTACAAACTTCCAGCTATGGAATAAATAAGTCACAGGGATGTAGTGTACTGCATAGGGAAATCAACCAATAATAGAGTATTAACTTTGTATGTTTTTAGAATAGATTTATCATGGTAATCATTTTGTAATGTTTAAAAAATATCAAATCACTATGTTGTACACTAGAAACTTATATACCATTTTAAGTCAAGTATACTTCAAGAAAAACCTCTGAATTGAACAAAGATTAAACAATAGTACATACAAATATATAACATTAAAAAATATAAAATCTTTTTGATCTGTGTTTGGCAACAGTTTCTTACATCTTATAAAAAGCATAATCCATAAAGAAAAACATTGATTAAAAATTGGATCTTATAATACAATGTAAATTCTCTGTAAATACCCATGTGAAGAGAATGAAAACAAAAGGCACAGACTGGGAAAATATATTTGCAAACCATTTATCCAATAGAGCACTAGTATCTAGAATATATAAAAATCCCCAAATTCAACATAAAATATACAATATAAAGATGAACAAAATAAATGAACATAATTGTCACTAAGTTGATATACAGATGACCATTAACATGTGAAAAGATGTTCCACATTATTAGCTCATTATGGAAATGAAAATTAAAACTATTGGATAGGTGAAGTAACAGATAATGACATCACCAAATTTTGGTGAGCATTTGGACACTAAATTGCTGATATATTGCTGATGGGAATGTAAAATGGTACAGGCACTCTTTTGGAGAGTTTGGTAGAGTCTGAGAAAATTAAACATACATTTACCATATGACCCAGTACTTGCGTCCAGGGGCATTTATCTCAGAAAAACAAACAAACAAACAAACAAACTTATGTTCATACACAAAAGTCTGTATGCAACTGTTAGAAGCAGATTTATTTGTAAAAGTAAAAAGGAATCAGTCCAGATATCCTCAGCAAGTGAATCATTTAACAAACTGTGCTGCACGCTTACTCAGGAATACGATTCAGCAGTAGTGACGCACAAACGACGTGGATGAACCTTCGGGGAATGGCACTTAATGGAGAAGTCAATCTAAAAGGTTATGATTCTGTTTATACAACATTCTTGAGATGATAACATTTTAGAAATGGAGACTGATTAGCAGTGTCTAGAAACTGGAAAGGGGAGGAGATAGGAAGAAGGTGGTTCTGGTTATAAGATCACAATAGAGGGATATTTGTGGCATTGGGATGGCTTATCTTGACTTGTGGTGGAAGCAGGAACCTATATAGGTGACACTACTGTATAGAATTTAATACATGCACATGTGCATGCACACACACATGAGTAAGCAAATCCATAAGAGTAATCTGGATATGACTGGTGCATTGTATAGTATTGATGCCTATATTCCGAATATGATTATTAAAGTTTTGCAAAATATCACAATTGGGGAAACCAGGTAAAGGGTACAAAGGAGGTATTCTTTTTGTTATTCTTTTACAACCTCATGTGAGTCTATATCTGAATAAAATAGTAATAGAATATCCAGAAGCCTTAAAAAAATTGAACAAGAGACAACATACAAACTTCTTAGATTATATTACTTTTTAATAATTTTACTTATTTATTTATTCAATCTATCCCCATTTGAACTTCCAAAGAACAATCAAGCATGAAGTAAAAATAAACAATATTTTTGGACAATTTTAATCCTTGTATTCCTTTCAGAGGAAGATAACTGAGAATAAAACAATTCAAAAACCAGAAAAAAGACAAAAACAACACCGAAGAAGATTGAGATTCCAATAACCAGAAGATTCAAGTGAAGAATTTTGTAATGTATTAAGAAAGCAATTAGTCCAGAGTAAAAGTTCAGGGCTTCAGTAGGGACTTTTTTTCAGAGAAAATAAATGGACTTTTTTTTAAAGAAAATTAAAAGTTCAGGGCTTCAGTAGGGATTTTTTTTTTCTTTCAGAGAATATAAATAAATGTGCATGATCAGTTGCTAAACAGTGTTCGACTCTTTGTTGACCCCACAGACTGGAGCCTGACAGGCTTCCCTGTCCATGGGATTTCCAAGGCAAGAATACTGAGGTAGTTGCCATTTCTTTCTCCGGGAGATCTAGAAAAGGAATCCCAACCCAGGATTGAACCTATGTCTCCTGCACTGAAGGCAGATTCTTCATCACTGGGCCACCTGGGAAGCCCCAGTTAGACCTAATGTCACAGGATATATGATTTTAAGACTAGATATACATGAATTATATAAGAAGTTATACTATTTGATGTTTTTCTTTTTTTTGGTTAGCATTAAGAAATGAAAGTTTTTCAATAATTTCAAGGAAATGGAAAAACATGGTTCACATTTGGAGCAAATTAATGTGACGTTGTTTCAAAGAACTGAAGTGTATGGTAAATGTCTTTGATGTTAGGGACATTCTCTGTTTAATACAGAGACATTCTCTATTGATTCAGAGTTTCATAATCAGTTCTTCATTATACAGTTACAGAACTTTCTGAAGTTGATTAGTCTTTGACAGTATTAAAGATACATTTAAGTTGAATTTTTTAGTCATGTTCCATGTAAGCTGTATAATTTTAGCAAATGTGACAACTGCCAAAAATAAGGAAAGTGCTGATTTCTTCCAAAATTCAAAATAAAACCTTTGATTACAAGTGAATTGAATTACTGAGTCTATTTTATTAAATGTATTTTCTTTCACTGTAATCATTAACATTTTTAAAATAAAATATATTTCAAATGCAGTAATAACCAGTGGGGCTAAATGGTTATCTGTTATTTCTACAAAATGTATTTGCTTCTCAGGAATGAATGGGAGTTTGCAAGCCACATTAATTAGGTGTGATTGTTTATCTGGATGACAATATGTTGGATGTTTATTAGATTCAGAGAAATCTGTGAGCATCATGCAATAGTAACATAATGAAAAAGCCACACTGATATGAAGAAGGGAAGTGTGGATGGTGGAAAATGAGCTATTAAAATATAAACATGAAGCTGGCAAAGAGGCAAATAGAAAACATTAAATTGATGAGCAGTTTCTTAACCTTGGGAATAGGGTCAGGATGAAAAATGTTACTACTATGGAATCGTCTCAACCATTATTACACTTGCGGTTTTCCTGTAATGAGTGAGAAATCCTTGTCAAGGAAAAGCAATTACTAATGAATGTACCTTCTGGGAAGCAAATTTATAAGGTGAACACACTTAACCTAGAGATTAAATCTGAAGAAAAATAAAAATATCACAAATGTTCTTACAAAACACTAACGTTTTATTGGTTGCCAGAAGTTGCTAACAGGCCATTAATAACAACAGCAGGTGTTGAAAAGAATGTGGAGCTTCCTGTTAACCAGTCCACTTGGTTGTCAGTTTTAGAGATTCATTTTATTGTGTGTACACATTACCAGATAAAACCGATAGGTGGGTTGGTTTCATCCCACCCCCACCCCACTTTGACTTGAGAAAAAGCACTGATATTTCTATTCAGCTATGCACCTGATTCCTTCCTGAAACATTAATCAACCACAGCCAGAATGAAAATCAATATAACCCTGAAACATAGCTCCAGATACCAAAAATAAGTGTGAAAAAAGACAGAGCACATGGCATCTTTCTCAATATTCTGGAGAACTGTGCTAGCATTGCAAAGCATAACTGTTTTTTTTTTCTCTCTGTAAACAGTTATGGATATGAATTTTATATGACATTTTCAATGCTAGGTGATGCATTCCCAATACAGTATTATTGAAGGCTGAGTGTTCTCTCTTGACTGTTATTTATGATTGCTGCTTTGTGGCAAACAAAACACCAAACATAAGTAAATAATGGTGTGCTGTGTATGCTGTGTATGTACTTCTCCCCCTACAGTGTAAGAAACAAAAGTGTACATTTTGATATTTGCTCAGGAAAGGGGTTATTGATGTATAACAATAGTCCTTTCAAGAGGGTGTATAAGGAAGTAAAACTAAACTAGACAATAAATTCTGTTTTATGAATTTATTGATTGATTCAGCTGATAATAGATAATCTGGGGCATGGCAGATGGAAAGCAGTCCATTACAACTGAATCAGGAGGCCATGCCTGCATATTCTCTCTCTCTCTCTCTCTGTGACTGTGACACATACACTAGACTACTAAATACAAAAAAGGTATGCATAAAATCTCTGATATTGTGATGATTTTAGACGTTTAATTAGCAGTTAATTTATAATTGTTCATCCATATTTATCAATAGTTGCTTTTTGGAATAAATATGTGGTATACCTCAATAATAATCAATCCTGGCTTTACCATTAGTACTTTTTATAAAAGGGGAATAATAGGTAAATAGTGATAACCTGACCATATTTTAGTTAAAATTTTATATATAAAAACATGGTATTAGGACTTCCCTTGCATTTCAGTGGTTAGGACTCCATACTTCCACTGCAGGGGCCACGACTTGGATTCCTGGTCAGGGAACTAAGATCCTGCAAGTCAGTGTGACATGGTTAAACCATGCCCACACCCCACCTCCCCCCAAAAACATGTTATTTGCTTACAGATCAATAAAATAGTAAAGACTTAAGCATCAGATTTTGTTCACAATCCTGGTAAATTAAATACAACCATAAGGAAATATTTCATTTCATTACTGATCTCATTGTATTGGGATTTGTGTTCTACATTACCTCATTCTCACTAAAACATGGACATTACACATCTGCTGCCAATTTCATAACTATTGCCTTCTCTTTTTTTCATCGTATTTCTCATGCATTAGCTTAGTTGTCCATCACACACACAAAAATGAAAAGAATATTTTTTGCTATCTACACTATTTTATAGATGAGGGAACTTGGGTTCAAAAGGCTAGAACATATATACCAAAGGGATAGTATCTGTCCAAACAAATTATTCAAAGTTTACTCAGGTGTGGCTCTCTCTGTATTTCTTAAACGTTTACCTACCTCACAATTTCAGGGAGGTTCTGTAGTAACAGATTTCCTCTTATCTGCACATTATTTTCCTTCTTTAATGATGCTCAGTCAGAACTTAATTCCATTGGATAACCACTAAGCCATGGAGTTTGTTTTCCTCTGTATCATATTCCTCCGTCTTAAAGTTCTTGACAACAGTTTGATTCTGATTCAACATAGGATAATTTATTTTTTCTCATTACTTTTCAGGATTAGTGCTTTTATCCTCTCAATTCATGTCTCTCCTATGTTGGAAGTAATTGACATTTTGCAAAGAGATTGGTGCACACAAAAAGTGCACATGATCACTGATTGCCTTGTTTGAAGAATGGATAATTCATCCTTCTGTGGCCTTACATTTTGTGCAGGTTCTACAACTCTGCATATCATTTTGACCTATGATCTTTATTCTTTATTTCTGAGATTCAATGCTTCTGTTGTAAATGGAAATAGACTGAGAAAACTGTCCCCTTGGTTTATGTTTTTTAAAGCCTAGGATTCTGGGCTCATGGGAACACTATTTACATCAGTCTGCTGCTGCTGCCAAATCGCTTCAGTCGTGTCCGACTCTGTGTGATCCCATAGACGGCAGCCCACCAGGTTCCCCCGTCCCTGGGATTCTCCAGGCAAGAACACTGGAGTGGGTTGCCATTGCCTTCTCCAATGCATGAAAGTGAAAAGTGAAAGTGAAGTCGCACAGTCGTGTCCGACTCTTCCCGACCCCATGGACCTCAGCCTACCAGTCTCCTCCGCCCATGGGATTTTCCAGGCAAGAGTTCTGGAGTGGGTTGCCATTGCCTTCTCCTTACATCAGTCTAACTGCTCCCATTTCTGTTAACATCTGCTAGATAGCACTGTTTTAATAAGCTCAAGTCATTTAGCAGTAGAAATTGTGGAAAGTGTTAAAACTAGTAAGAATAATAGTTAATTTGAGTTACACCTCTCATCCCTTTTATTTTGTCCCCACTGCTAAAGAAGGTAATTGCTCAGCAAGTATTCAAATAAATTCTCAGACAGGAGCCAAGTGTAGGTATAAATCTCTAATAATGAATAATAAGGTGCAGGCTTTAAAATGATATTAGAACTGCCTGCATTGATCTAGATGGATCTTGAAATTCCTTAGGAATAGAAAAGATGATTTCTAATTCCTACAATTATGACATTTTGATAACCTAAGCCTGTTTTTTAAATAATTGGGTGTAATATAAGTTTCACATATATTCTTTGGCTCTATTTCTCAAAAAAATGTTACAATATTCTGAATTTTTCACAGTTGTATCATTATCTTCACCGGTCCCATCCTGAAATGTTGATAGAAACTTTTTTTCAGGACATTACTCATAAAGCTTATAAGCAGGGACCAGGTGTTTTTATTTGTTTGTTTTCTTGCAGTCACACCCTGGCAACTTACAGCTGTGTGCAGAGTGAATATTATAGGTCTTCAGGAGATTTGCTTTGCAATTACTTCAGGGCTTCATCCTGTGTTAATCTTTGTTTACCTAATTCAAGGCATTCTGAGCCATTCTGGAGTTTTTAGTATCTCTAGATAAGTTTTATATCAAAGAATTAGTAATTGTCGATTTTCATGTTACTGAAGAATTGTGAATAAAAATTAAACATTATATACTTGTGTAATACTGAAAAAGGGAACTATTAGATTTGGTGTTTCATTCTCCAAACAGCACTGATGATTTTTTCCTCTCCTGTGATTTTCATGCTCAAAATGCCATGAAGTTTTATTATTAGGCTAATAGAATTTATCCTGATTACGTATATTAGATTTAACAGATTCTATCCTAGAACCATATATATGTACAATATATACATGGTTTACATAAATTGATACATGCAAAGGCTTTAGAATCTACCCTGGCACATAACAGACAATATGGTAGTATTTTTCGTGTAATATATCCTTGAATTCTTACAATGTCAAATAAAGTAGGATTATGCCTCTACTTTATGGATAAGCAACTAAGGTTCACAAGTTAATAGAGTTCTTTAACATATTTAATGAACTATCTGTTCTATGATTTAAATTCATATTTCTGATTCCAAAGCAGGTACTAATTTCACTAGATCATTTTCTCATCTATTTAAGAAAAAACATAATTTCAGCCACACTATAACTTGGAATTACTGTCGTGTAAATTGTTTTTACAATGGAGAAATGCCTCACTTTTACACAATTTGATTTCTGTGAATATTGATCCCACAGAAAAAATTACATGCTTCTGAAAATTCATGAAAAGAAAAAAAATGTTTAGGAACAAAAATTTTTATTTCAAAGCTCCTAAACTAAAGCCTAGAATTCTTAACTCATATAATTTCATTTTGTGTTATATTGATTCTTATATTAAGTATAACTCATAAGAAGCTTTGATATAGTTTTTACTAGGCACCAACAGATTAAAGATAGCAGAAAAGGTATAAAGGTTATTTGAAATAAGTATCATTATTGTTAAATTTTCAATGATTGACACAAAGAACATGAACGATTTAAAAATAAATTGTCACAAAGAAACACATGGTACAAAATATGATAATCAAAACAGAAATTTATGCATCAAAACAACAACAAAAAAGTGAACAGTGTGTTTTCTGCTTTTAAAGACCATTACATTTATAATGTATTTGATGAAAAGCACCATGAATTACCATTTCAAAAGTATCAGTGATAGGACTAAGCTTCCTTTTCCTGGGAAAATTCATTACACTCAGTATATTTATCTCAAGAATCCTATACCTACAAACACACACATACTCTCAAATAATCCCATTTGTGAACAGTCCTCAACCACAACCAGAATGTAGGAAGATAAAATCAGGATCCTGCATGTAAATGTAGCAAGATTAGATGGCTAGCCAATGACTAGGAAATACAATACCTGCTGTACATTTCCCCTTACTGTGCATTAGCCAGACAATGAGTGTCTAAAGAGCCACTTCCAGAGTGAATTAGAATGTCATTTAGCTTTTTACTTGTCATTATTTCTCAATATTATTGATAGCTAAAGTGTAAAGTAATGAAGAAAAAGAGTAGAATATCTATTAGTGGCCAGAGTTTCAGTTGAATGCAAAAGACTGTTGCAAAAGCCTCATAACCTGAAGTAATTGGCAAATTACACATAAAGGCAGGAAATATATAACACACACTCCTAATATGATGTATATTATTAAAATATGATGTGCAAACCTCAATATACTCTTCCAGCTAAAACATAAATAGCCAAAGAGAGGTAATGTTGGAAATGATAATAAAAGAAAATGCATACAGTTCACATGTATTTATGAATTTATTATAGTGTACGTAATTTTGTAGCTCTTTGGTCTTTCATAGTTAAAACTCTTTGTTGTATACTTATTACATGCCAGGCACTGGGATAATGAGATCACATACTATTGAGGCTCTATTTCTGTTTGCAGATTCATTCATTCACTGTTTCATTATTTGGTTCACCAAATTTTTATCATATACCCAAATATCTACCAAGAAGACTGCTATGCCTTAAACATACATTCTAGAGGAGATATTCCAAATTCTTGTTCCTATAGAGTTTAAATTCTAGATGAATATAAATCATTTCCTTAGGTTCCACGTTAGAGTTAAATATGGGCAGCTCTGGATGCACTCAGCAAAACAGAGTAGGGAAGAATAGAAGGTACTCTTTTATGGTTTGTGGATTCTGACAGGTAAAGCTTTTCAGAAGTGACACTTGAATATATCCTTTAAGAGGGAACCTGTGTACTCAAGGAGAAGAGGATTAGAAAAAGAAGTTCAAACTAAAGGAAAAGCTTAAAATAGTTGTTCACCACATTCTGATACTTTATACCTAAATTAAAAACAGACCTATATGTCCAGGTGCATGCTTACCAGACATCTCCAGTATGATGAGCAATAGGAAACAATAACAAAATAGATCAAATTGATTCATTATCTCTATCTTTTCCCCTTCACTGATCTTTCTCTTATATACCCTCTATTGGTAATTAGGGGCTTCCCTCATAACTCAGTTGTAAAGAATCTATCTGCAATGCAGGAGACCCCAGTTCAATTCCTGGGTCAGGAAGATCCCCGGGAGAAGGAATAGGCTACCCACTCCAGTTTTCTTGGACTTCCCTGGTGGCTCAGATGGTAAAGAATCCACCTGCACTGCAAGAGACCTGGGTTTAGTCCCTGTGTTGGGAGGATCCCCTGGAGGTGGGCATGGCAACCCCCTCCAGTATTCTTGCCTGGAGAATCCCCATGGACAGAGGAGCCTGGCAGGCTACAGTCCATGGGGTCTCAAACAGTCAGACATGACTGAGTGACTAAGCATAGCATATAGCATTGGCAATTAGCCACATATTTCAAAGTTGACTCTTCATTCTGTGTTTTCAGCTAGATATTCAGCCTCATGGATGGTATCTTATAAAGTGCAATTAAACCCACCTCTTTGTCTTCATTCCCATTACCAATTAATTCAGGTCTTTTATATTTCTCACCTGGATTATTATACTTAATCTCCATGCTTAAAGTTCACTCTCCTCAAATATGTTCCCATCACAGATGACAGCATGCTTTTTGTTAACTGAAGACCATATTAACTCATGTCCATCTACTTTAAATGCTTCAGTGGCTTTCTATTTCTTTATAATTAAATCCATATTACTTACATGGGTTAACAGGTCATTTGAGATCTGCTTCTTGTCTACCTCTGCTGTTTATATACAGTAATTTTCTTACATCTGTCTTTCCAATTTCCATGAACCATTTATAGCTTAGAATATATGCAATACATGTAGTTGTAGGTGTCTATACCTTTGAACCTGGTAGTCAATTCATTCACTAAAATAAAAAACTATTAAAACAAACATTGAACTGCGTATCTCTTATTTTTGCCTGCTTTTTATGATTAGTATTACTTTTGGCAACAACCAGAGTAACTGTCTTACTCTTGTCAGAGGAGTATGGATATAACCAAAATAAACTCAATCAGATTTCCTCTTGGGAAATATACATCTTGAGTGAAGATAAATAGGAGTAAAAGACAATTAGAGAAGAGCATATATAAGAGATGGCCCAAATTTTCTTGTTAGAGAGGAGGTTCAGTTCAGTTCAGTCGCTCAGTCGTGTCTGACTCTTCGCGACCCCATGAATTGCAGCACGCCAGGCCTCCCTGTCCATCACCAACTCCCGGAGTTCACTCAGACTCATGTCCATCGAGTCAGTGATACCATCCAGCCATCTAATCCTCTGTTGTCCCCTTCTCCTCATGCCCCCAATCCCTCCCAGCATCAGAATCTTTTCCAATGAGTCAATTCTTTGCATGAGGTGGCCAAAGTACTGGAGTTTCAGCTTTAGCATCATTTCTTCCAAAGAAATCCCAGGGCTGATCTCCTTTAGAATGGACTGGTTGGATCTCCTTGCAGTCCAAGAGACTCGCAAGAGTACTCTCCAACACCACAGTTCAAAAGCATCAATTCTTCGGTGCTCAGCTTTATTCACAGTACAACTCTCACATCCGTACATGACCTCTGGAAAAACCATAGCTTTTACTAGATGGACCTTTGTTGGCAAAGTAATGTGTGCAGAGTACATCATGCTAAATGCCAGATTGGATGAAGCACAAGTTGGAATCAAGATTGCAGGGAGAAATATCAATAACCTCAGATATGCAGATGACACCACCCTTATGGCAGAAAGCAAAGAGTAATTAAACAGCCTTTTGATGAAGGTGAAACAGAAGAGTTAAAAAGCTGGCTTAAAACTCAACATTCAAGAAATGAAGATTATGCCATCTGGTCCCATCATCTCATAGCATCTATAGATAAGGGAACAATGGAAACAGTGTGAGAGTTTATTTTCTTGGGCTCCAAAATCACTGCAGATGGTGATTTCAGACATGAAAAGATGTTTGCTCCTTGCAACAAAGCTATGACCAACCAACCTAGACAGCATATTAAGAAGCAGATACATTACTTTGCCAACAAATGTCCATCTAGTCAAAGCTATGGTTTTTTCCCGTAGCCACATAGGGATGTGAGAATTGGACCATATGAGCACCAAAGAATTGATGTTTTTGAACTGTTATAGAAGACTCTTGAGAGTCCCTTGGACTGAAGGGAGATCAAACTAGTCAATCCTAAGGGACATCAGTCCTGAATATATGTTGGAAGGATTGATGCTGAAGCTGAAGCTCCAGTGCTTTGGCCCCTTAATGTGAAGAACTGACTCATTAGAAAAGACCCTGATGCTGGGAAAGACTGAAGGCAGGAGGAGAAGGGTACAACAGAGGATGAGATGGTTGGATGGCATCACCTACTCGATGGACATGACTTTGAGCATCTTCTAGGAGTTGGTGATGAACAGTGAAGCCTGGTGTGCAGCACTTGATAGGGTCACAAAGAGTTGGACATGACTGAGTTACTGAAATGAACTGAGTGTGTAGCTCAGTGAATATTCAAAAGAAAGATACATTCCTGTAACAAAAACGTGATTGATAAACAGAATCATATAAGCATCCTCAAAAACATACATTTCTGTCCATCCTGGCAATGCTTCTACCAATTAAAAACTCTCCTGATGCCTATGGTCTTGTTTATTAACTCTGTATGGTTTATGAGGACTCTCTGGAGTAGCCTGTGTGCTATGATTTGTTGACACAGACTGTAAAGGGCTCAACTCTCCCTGATAACAACTGGGACAATTTGAATATTCATTGGAATAACTGATGCTGAAGCTCCAATACTTTGGCCACCTGATATGAAGAGCTGTCTCATTGAAAAAGACCTTACATTGGGAAAGATTGAAGGCAGGAGAGGGGGATGACAAGAGGATGAGATGGTTGAATGGTATCACCCATTCAATGGACATGAGTCTGAGCAAACTTTGGGAGATGATGAACAGGGAAGCATGACACGCTACAGTCCATGGGGTCACAAACATTCGTACATGACTGAGCAACTGAACAATGATTCCAACTTCAGAGCATTCCATTGGCATCTGTGAGGCCTTATTGTATATGTGACACAACAATTTACTTAACCTTTCTGAGCTTCTGTTCCTTATTTTTCAGTAGGGGCAGCTATAGTTCATAAATACAGAGTTGTTATAAGAATTTTATTTGATTATGCATATATGATCATTAGCATAATCTTAGGATATAGTGAACATTTATTACATGGTTCTTACCATACGCAATTAGAGCCTGAATTTAGAGTCCATCATTTTAGTCCTAAATTTAGGGTTAGGTTTTTTTTTGTCCAAATTCTAAAATCCTTGTGATATTTCCATTATTTTTCATGTTTCAGTTACTACTGATTTGTAACAAATTATCTCCAAACTTACTGGCTTAAAACAACAACTGTGTTACATGCACAAATTCTGAAGGTCAAGAATTTAGAAAGGTTATCATGGGGACAGCCTGGCTATCTTCCACAATATTTGAAGCCTCAGCTACAAAGACTCCAAGGTTGGGGTGGCTTGTAGCTTGGAGCTGGAAGCATCCAAAGGCTCATCCATTTTCATGCTTGGCACCTAGGCTTGGGGGCTAAAAACTGTGTATGCTGACTGGAGCACCTGTGTGTGACTTTACTATGAGGTTGGCTTACTCATAAAGCTCCTTCTGTAAGTGTTTGCATAAACTAAAGCTGGAAACTCTATCACCTATACTAAAGTAGCCTCAGACATCACATAGCATAATTTCTGCCAATTTTATCCTTATAAGAAAGCTATAAGCCCACTAAAGCCTCAACAAAATAGCTAGTATGTCAGTTTAGCTCCTTGCACAACTATTTTTTTTAAGATTTTATAATGTGGGTCATAAAGTTGCAAAAATGTGTACTGTATCTAACCTATAAAAGATTTAAAAAGCTAATTTGGGGACATAATTGCAAGCTGTGGTAAGTGATAGAAATGAAAATTGAAAGGTATAATGGAGATTATAACTCAGGGTCCTGATTTAAAGTTTAATGTGGGCTTGTATAAAGAAGTGACGATTAGGCTTAAACATCAATGATCATTGAAATTATAAACTCTCAATCTTACCCACTATTAACCCTGAAGACAACACAGTTGTCTAATAATAAACATCTCTCAACTAGATGAACCATGATTAGAAAATTTCCTTTCAAAGGTTAGTGACTCAGTGGTCATTGTTTATCACAGATAATTTAACATACACTTGTATTGGAACAAAACATAACCAAATGTTCTCTGAAAACCTTCAAGAGTCTCTACCAACAAAACAGGCCTAATTGCTTGGAGTCTTCTGTGCTCTTTTGCTACATTAACAATTAGATGTGCTGTACCTCACCATTCCCAAAGGAGACCAGTGAGAGAGTTGGTCCTTTTCTCTAAAGGTTACTTCTGATTTTTGTGTAGTACTTAATATAGGCTATCGTGCATTTTAGGGGACTCTGTGACATCTAAAGATTTCTGTGAGTTTTGTTTGCTAAGTCACTTCAGTCATGTTCAACTCTTTGTGATCTAATGGACTGTAGTCCACCAGGCTCCTCTGTCCATGGGATTTTCCAGGCAAGAATATTGGAGCTGGTTGCCCTTTCCTTCTCCAAGGGATCTTCCTGACTGAGGGATCCAACCTGTGTCTCTTACATTTTCTGCACTGGTAGGCAGGTTCTTTACTACTAGTGCTACCTGGGAAGAGTTTTGTCTAATACCATAGAAACAATGACAAATAAACTCTACCAACATCATATCACCATCATCATCATTGCTAATATTGAGTGATGTCTATGTGCCATGCACATTTTCACTGTAAAAACAGCTATATTATTTCTCACTTTTATTATTAAAAAATACTTCAACAAAAACTAGGGTGCTTAGTTTTCCCAAAGGCAAACATCTTTGAAGTGGCTTAATCAATATTCCAACCAGTTTTTGTTTTGTGCAGTTTTTTTTTTTTTTTTAATCAAATCCCACTTACTGGTACTTGATTATTTTGTTTTTTGAAAATCTAAAAACTTGAGATTGATCCGACTTTCATAAATACTATTCTTCATGACAATAAATGTTTTCCAAACAGGTTCAGGTCATGGGATGTCATTCCTCATGATTGTCAAGTCATTTCTTAGGCAGGTTGATAAGAACTCTGGGGTCCCTGAGGAGGAAGGAGGGGTCTGGGGCTCTCAAGGAGGAGATAGGGGTCTGGAGTTCTCAAGGAGGAGAAAAAGACAAAGGTTTTTTTCTTTAAGCCCAGACCTGATGATTGCACAAAAAAACAACTAATCTTGCTCAAGGATATGTTTTCCCTTAGTGAAACAGTACAAATAACAACAATGTATCCTGCTTGAAGACATGTTTCTCCTTCTTGAGAACCTTCTGACTAATCCTGTCATCTTAAAACGTATTTTATGGGAATTGGTCTCGTAAAATTTTTCTATTGTTAGTTCTAATCCTGTCATCTTAAAATGTAAATTATGGGAGTGGGTCTAGTAAGATCTTTACAACCTTGAGACATTCTTTTGATTTATTGTAATAACCAATTAAAAAAGTATATAATTCCCTTGCTAAGACTAGAGAGGGGGGCACTCTCCATCCCCCTTCTGATGTCTGTGTCAGAAGCTTTCTCTGTCCCTTTTCTTACTTTAATAAAACTCTGCTACACAAAAAAACTCTTGAGTGATCAAGCCTGATCCCTGGTCCTAAAGCTAAATCTTTAGAGATCACTAATCCTACATCTTTCACTGTAAGCTATCAATTGCATATCTCCATCGCAATGGCACCCCACTCCAGTACTCTTGCTTGGAAAATCCCATGGATGGAGTAGCCTGGTAGGCTGCAGTCCATGGGGTCGCTAAGAGTCAGACACGACTGAGTGACTTCACTTTCACCTTTCACTTTCATGCACTGGAGAAGGAAATGGCAACCCACTCTGGTGTTCTTGCCTGGAGAATCTCAGGGATGGTGGAGCCTGGTGGGCTGCCATCTATGGGGTCACACAGAGTCAGACACGACTGAAGTGACTTAGCAGCAGCAGCAGCAGCAGCATTGCCCTAAAACATCTCCTATTACTGGACCATACTGAAAGAATTTCAAATGATAGGGAGGTAGTTTTGTTAACCTGCCATTTTGGTCTTTTACACCTAAAGGCTTGCAATGAAAGGGAGTAGGGAGGTTGGTGCAGCTTTCCATATTATTGACTCCTAAAACTTTCAGAAGACTCCCAGTTTCAACTCTGATGTATAAACCATGCAGAACTAGTCAGTCCCATATTTAGCACAAGGAAAGAATAAAACAAAGTCAATAATATTCCTTGGACACATCAAATATTTGAAGTTACCAGGTAACTACCAATGTAACATGCAGAATTGGAATACAAATAGAAGGAAAGAGAATAAAGGAAAAGAAATATTAGAAGTCATATGGTTAAGATTTGAATGGAAAGACACATTTTAACAAATTTAAAGGAATAGAAAACATGTTTTCAGACAACAATGAAATGAAAGTAGAAATTAATAACAGAAAAATGATGGGAAATTGTTGGGAGATTGAACAATGTATTTCAAAGTAACACATAGGGTTTTCCTGGTGGCTCAGTGGTATAGAATCCAACTGCCGTTGCAGGAGACACAGGTTTGATCTGTAAAATCTGAGAAGATCCCACATGCCACAAAGCAAGTAAGCCTGTGCACCATGACTATTAAGCCTGTACTATAGAGTTCCTGTTGGATCAGAGGTTAAAGTGTCTGCCTGCAATGTGGGAGACCCAGGTTCGACCCCTGGGTCGGGAAGATCCCCTGGAGAAGGAAATAGCAACCCACTCCAGTACTCTTACCTGGAGAATCCCATGGAGGGAGGAGCCTGGTAGGCTACAGTTGATGGGGTCACAAAGAGTTGGACACGACTGAGCAACTTCACTCACTCACTCACTCATAGAGTCCAGGAGCCACAACTACTGAGCCCTCGTGGCACAACTACTGAAGCCCACATGCCCTAGAACCCCTGCTCTGCAACAAGGGATACCACCACAATGAGAAGCCTGAGTACCACAACTAGGGAGTAGCCCCTGCTCACCTCAATTGAGGAAAAGCCCACACAGAAATGTAGACACAGCACAGCCAAATAAAAGTGAATAAATAAATAAAATTATTATTATTTTTAATTTTATTTTATTTTTAAACTTTACAAATTGTATTAGTTTTGCCAAATATCAAAATGAATCTGCCACAGGCATACATGTGTTCCCCATCCTGAACCCTCCTCCCTCCTCCCTCCCCATACCATCCCTCTGGGTCGTCCCAGTGCACTAGCCCCAGGCATCCAGTATCGTGCATCGAACCTGGACTGGCAACTTGTTTCATATATGATATTATACATGTTTCAATGCCATTCTCCCAAATCTTCCCACCCTCTCCCTCTGCAACAGAGTCCATAAGACTGTTCTATACATCAGTGTCTCTTTAGCTGTCTCGTACACAGGGTTATTGTTATCATCTTTCTAAATTCCATATATATGCGTTAGTATACTGTATTGGTGTTTTTCTTTCTGGCTTACTTCACTCTGTATAATAGGCTCCAGTTTCATCCACCTCATTAGAACTGATTCAAATGTATTCTTTTTAATGGCTGAGTAATACTCTATTGTGTATATGTACCACTGCTTTCTTATCCATTCATCTGCTGATGGACATCTAGGTTGCTTCCATGTCCTGGCTATTATAAACAGTGCTGCGATGAACATTGGGGTACACGTGTCTCTTTCCCTTCTGGTTTCCTCAGTGTGTATACCCAGCAGTGGGATTGCTGGATCATAAGGCAGTTCCATTTCCAGTTTTTTAAGGAATCTCCACACTGTTCTCCATAGTGGCTGTACTAGTTTGCATTCCCACCAACAGTGTAAGAGGGTTCCCTTTTCTCCACACCCTCTCCAGCATTTATTGCTTGTAGACTTTTGGATGGCAGCCATTCTGACTGGTGTGAGATGGTACCTCATAGTGGTTTTGATTTGCATTTCTCTGATAATGAGTGATGTTGAGCATCTTTTCATGTGTTTGTTAGCCATCTGTATGTCTTCTTTGGTGAAATGTCTATTTAGTTCTTTGGCCCATTTTTTGATTGGGTCATTTATTTTTCTGGAGTTGAGCTGTAGGAGTTGCTTGTATATTTTTGAGATTAGTTGCTTCATTTGCTATTATTTTCTCCCATTCTGAAGGCTGCCTTTTCACCTTGCTAATAGTTTCCTTTGTTGTGCAGAAGCTTTTAAGTTTAATTAGGTCCCATTTGTTTATTTTTGCTTTTATTTTCAATATTCTGGGAGGTGGGTCATAGAGGATCCTGCTATGATGTATGTCAGAGAGTGTTTTGCCTATGTTCTCCTCTAGGAGTTTTATAGTTTCTGGTCTTATGTTTAGATCTTTAATCCATTTTGAGTTTATTTTTGTGTATGGTGTTAGAAAATGTTCTAGTTTCATTCTTTTACAAGTGGTTGACCAGTTTTCCCAGCACCACTTGTTAAAGAGATTGTCTTTAATCCATTGTATATTCTTGCCTCCTTTGTCAAAGATAAGGTGTCCATATGTGCATGGATTTATCTCTGGGCTTTCTATTTTGTTCCATTGATCAATATTTCTGTCTTTGTGCCAGTACCATACTGTCTTGATAACTGTGGCTTTGTAGTAGAGCCTGAAGTCAGGTAGGTTGATTCCTCCAGTTCCATTCTTCTTTCTCAAGATAGCTTTGGCTATTCGAGGTTTTTTGTATTTCCATACAAATTGTGAAATTATTTGTTCTAGCTCTGTGAAGAATACCGTTGGTAGCTTGATAGGGATTGCATTGATTGCTTTGGGTAGTATACTCATTCTCACTATATTGATTCTTCCAATCCATGAACATGGTATATTTCTCCATCTATTAGTGTCCTCTTTGATTTCTTTCACCAGTGTTTTATAGTTTTCTATGAATAGGTCTCTAGTGTCTCTAGGTAGATATATTTCTAAGTATTTTATTCTTTCCATTGCAATGGTGAATGGAATTGTTTCCTTAATTTCTCTTTCTGTTTTCTCATTATTAGTGTATAGGAATGCAAGGGATTTCTGTGTGTTGATTTTATATCCTGCAACTTTACTATAATCATTGATTAGTTCTAGTAATTTTCTGGTGGAGTCTTTAGGGTTTTCTATGTAGAGGATCATATCATCTGCAAATAGTGAGAGTTTTACTTCTTCTTTTCCAATTGGATTCCTTTTATTTCTTTTTCTGCTCTGATTGCTGTGGCCAAAACTTCCTGATCAAATAATACGTCTCAAGGTAAATTTTAAAATATTTTAAACTAAAATGAAAATACAATTTATCTAAATTTGTGCTGATGGAAATGCAATAGTCATTTTGGACCACAGTTTGGGTATTTCGTAGTAAGCTAAAAGTAATCTTACCATGAGATCCAGCAATCATACTTCTAAGTATTTACCCAGTGATTTGAAAATCATATCCACATAAAAACTTGCACATGGAGGTTAAAAACAGACTTACTCACAATCTCTAAAAACTAGATGCAAAAAGAAGTCCTTAAATGGGTACACAAATAAACATATTATTCAACATTTAAAGGAAATGAGCTATCAAGCAGAAAAAGAAGCATAAACTAAATGCATACCGATAAGTGAAAAGTGTGAGTGTGGAAAGGCTATAGACTGTATGATTCCAATAACTGGAGATTTGGAAATAACAAAACTATAACTACAGTGAACTGATTTGTGGCTGCCAGGAAATCAGAGGGAAATTTGAACAGAGCAGATTGAAACACAAGGGAATCTTTAGGATGAAGAAACTATTCTGCTTGATGCTGTAATTGTGATACATAATAGAATGAACTTTAATGTATAAAAATTTGAAAAATAATTAGAAGTTTGGGGATCCAAAGAAGGAAAAAAAAATATGACAATTTAAGTGCATTACAAATACAGTTGGTCCTTGAACAATATGGGTTTGAACTATGTTGGTCTCTTTATACACACATTTTTTTTTTTTTCCAGTAGTAAATGCTACAATGGCTTCTCAGGTGGCTCTGTAGTAAAGAATCTGCTTGTCAATGCAGGAGACACGGGAGACGTGGCTTTGATCTCTGGGTTGGGAAGATCCAGTGGAGTAGAAAATGGCAATTCCTATTCCACTATTCTTGCCTGGAAAATCCCATGGATAGAGGAACCTGGTGGGCTATAGTCCATGGGGTTGCAGAGTTGGACATGACTTAGCAACTGAGCATGCACTCACAGTACTACATGATCCAGGGTGGGTTGAATCTAGGAATGCAGAACTACAGATGCAGAGGAACCATGGATATAGAGGGTTGACTATAAGTTATACATGGATTTTTGACTGCAAGGAGGGTCATCACCACTAAACCCCAGTTGTCCAAGAGTTAAGTGTATATGAGATAGCCTCATTAATGTGACATGGGGGGAAATGATGGTGGCAGTAGTACCTTTGGAAATGACTCATGTCTGTAATACTAGAGGCGAAAGGACTACACATACGCACTGTATTCTAGTTAATAAAAGGTCTTCCTAAGAAAGTACAGGTTAACAATTCTGATGCTGCTATATACATACACTGGACTTAAACGGTTAAAGAAATGGGATGGTGCACAGTGGGAGCCAGGCTTTCACTGTTAGAGTGGGGGGTTAAAGATAAGCAAGGGGAGGATGCTATGATGAGCCACATCTCATTTTCTTGGTATCAAAGCAAGATACAAATGCTAAATGAATCTTGCAGTCCAAGGGACTCTCAAGAGTGTTCTCCAACACCACAGTTCAAAGCATTGATTCACTGTCACTCAGCTTTCTTTATAGTCCATTTCTCACATCCACACATGACTACTGGAAAAAAACATAGCTTTGACTAGATGGACCTTTGTTGGCAAAGTAATATCTCTGTTTTTTAATATGCTGTCCAGATTGGTCATAACTTTTCTTCCAAGGAGCAAGTGTCTTTTAATTTCATGGTTGCAGTCACCATCTGCAGTGATTTTGGAGTCCAAAAACATAAAGTCTCTCACTGTTTCCATTGTTTTCCCATCTATTTGCCATGAAGTGATGGGACTGGATGCCATAATCTTAGTTTTATGAATATTGAGTTTTTTTTTTTCTAATTTTATTTTATTTTTAAACTTTACATAATTGTATTAGTTTTGCCAAATATCAAAATGAATATTGAGTTTTAAGCCAACTTTTTCACTCTCCTCTTTCACTGTCATCAAGAGGATTTTTAGTTCTTCACTTTCTGCAATAAGAGTGGTGTCATCTGAGGTTATTGATATTTCTCCTGGCAATCTTGATTCCAGCTTGTGCTTCATCCAGCCCAGAATTGTGCATGATGTACTCTGCATTTAAGTTTAATAAGCTGGGTGACAATATACAGTCTTGACAGACTCCTTTTCCTACTTGGACCCAATCTGTTGTTCCATGTCCAGTTCTAACTGTTGCTTCCTGACCTGCATACAGATTTCTCAGGAAGCAGATCAGGTTGTCTGGTATTCCCATCTCTTGAAGAATTTTTCACAGTTTGTTGTGATCCACACAGACAAAGGCCTTGTCATACTCAATATAGCAAAAGTAAATTTTATTCTGGAACTCTCTTGCTTTTTTGATGATCCAGCAGATGTTGGCAATTTGATCTCTGGCTCCTCTGCCTTTTCTAAACCCAGCTTGAACATCTAGAAGTTCACAGTTAACATACTGTTGAAGCCTGGCTTAGAGAATTTTGAGCATTACTTTGCTAGTGTGTGAGATGAGTGCAAATGTGTGGTAGTTTGAGCATTCTTTGGCATTGATTTTCTTTGGCATTGGAATGAAAATTGACATTTTCCAGTCCTCTGGCCACTGCTGAGTTTTCCAAATTTTCTGGCACATTGAATTCAGCACTTTCACAGCATCATCTTTTAGGATTTGAAGCAGCTCAACTGGAATTCCATCACCTCCACTAGCTTTGTTTGTAATGATGCTTCCTAAGGCCCACTTGACTTCACATTCCAGGATGTCTGGCTTTAGGGGAGTGATCACACCATCGTGGTTATCTTGGTCATGAAGATCTTTTTTGTATAGTTCTGTGTATTCTTGCTGCCTCTTCTTAATATCTTCTGCTTTGTTAGGTCCATACTATTTCTGTCCTTTATTGTGCTCATCTTTGCATGAAATGTTCCCTTGGTATCTCTAATTTTCTTGAAGAGATCTCTAGTCTTTCCCATTCCTCTATTTCTTTGCACTGATCACTAAGGAAGGCTTTCTTATTTCTCCTTGCTATTCTTTGGAACTCTGCATTCGAATGAGTATATCTTTCCTTTTCTCCTTTGCCTTTTACTTCTTTTCTTTTCTCAGCTATTTGTAAGGCCTCCTCAGACAACCTTTTTGCCTTTATTTTTCTTGGGGACGGTTTTGATCACTGCCTCCTGTACAATGTCAAGAGCCTCTGTCCATAGTTCTTCACACACTCTGTCTGTTAGATCTAATTCCTTGAATATAGTTGTCACTTCCACTGTGTAATCATAAGGGTTTGATTCATGAGTTCACAGTGATATAAATAAATGATTAGATAATAAACGAATGGGGGAAAAGGGATAAAAGCTCCTAATAGGCAAATTTCAAACAGTTTATGGAGATACTCTGCCTGAAGGATAAAGAGCAAAAGTCCAAACTCCTTAATTGTGTTGAATTTCTTCCAATAAAGCACAGTATGGAAAGTGGGAGGAAAGTTTAGTTTTACAATAGAGAAACCTGACAAACACTACTTTAGTCACGTGACCAAGATCAACAATAACAGTGTGTAAGCTAAGTTGATAGTATGTACCCTCGACAGTTATGTGATGAAAATGGTACTCTTTCCCAACATACACATAACAACATCCCAATCATGAAAAAAACACCATAGTAACTCCAATAAAATTTCATCCTCAAAATACCTGAAAATCTGAAAAACTTCCCCACGGCCAAGAGGAGCCATAAAGAGACACATCTCCTAACTGTGATAGTCTAGACGGTATCCTGGAATAAGAAGGGCATTAGGTATATCCTAATGAAATCTGAAGAAACTATGGAACTTAATAATAATTCAGCAATATTGGTTCATTAATTGTGACAAACACACTATTCTAATTTGTTAATAATAAGAGAAATTGAATGTGGGTATATAGAAATGTTGTATACTATCTTCTGTAAACCTAAAACTATTCTTAAATAAAGTTTATTTAAAATTATCTCTACTCCCACCTATCCCCTGGTAACTGTAAGTTTGTTTTCATATCCATAACTCTACTTCTGTTTTGTTAATAAATTTATTTGTACCTTTCTTTTTAGATTCCCCATATAAGCAATATTATATGGTAAGTCTTTCTCTGTCTGATTAACTTCACTCAGTATGACAATCTCTAAGTCTATCCATGTTGCTATAAATGGCATTATTTTTTACTTTTTTATAGCTGAGTAATATTCCATTATGGGCTTCCCTGGTGGCTCAACCCATCCTGCTAATGCAGGAAACACAGGTTCAATCCCTGGGTTGGGAAGACCCCCTAAAGATGGCAATGGCAATTCACCCCAGTATTCTTGCCTGGATAATCTCATGGACAGAGGAGTATGGAAGGGTACAGTCCATGGAGTTGAAGAGTCACACAACTTAGCAACTAAAGACACA